>NC_056739.1:294736422-294738922 GCF_019279795.1 Protopterus annectens | reverse complement strand
TAACTGGCCAGACTACTCTATAACTCATTACCATTTCTGTTTATTATTGGCATTTTAGCAAAAAGTAAAACAGCAACAGGGAAGTCCATAGCATTAATAGTCTAGGGTGCTGCCAGACTGCTATCATGAGCCAGGACATTTGGCTGTACTGTGGATGTATATTGCCTAACTTCCCTGGTAATGAAAGTCTATGAGAATGAAAGGTTTTATTTAAAGCGCAGTTCCTGTGGATAAGTTAGAACTGAAAACACTGAAACTCAGAGGGAGCAGCAAGAAGGAGATAGGACAAAGACTCTGTTCAGTAGGGTGCTCAATGTGAAGCCTGTTCTTAAATGTGGATGCTGTAGGCCCATGTACAGGGCACGCTCTTATGGCCAAGCGGCACCTTGACTTGTTTATTGCTTCATAAATGTATGTCTTTTTATGCTTTTATCTGTTTAGCAGATAAAATCTGACTTGAGACCATACCCTTGGTGCCCATCAGATTTCCAGATTTAACATATATACAGGTACACAGTGTAGCAGATCTAAACACCATAGTTCATAGACAGCCCATCCTTGCTTACGCTTCCCATATTGTTTCATATAAGGAGGTGTAGTTTTCCCTGTCTTTGATTACTGGGTTACAGCCTACTACTTCAATGGCAGAAATGAAGGCAAGAGAATAGGATGCCTATGAGGCCTGTACTAGCAAACTATTTTAGAAGTGCCTTCCTCACAATTGTACTGTGTCCGTATATCATACGGTAACCAGGAGCTAGAAACATACAACACAAAAGAAGGCAAACTAAGCTGCTTCTTAGACTGCAGAACATGCTTTAAGGACCAGGTTAGATTCGTACCACAGTGACTTAAAAATAATTCTAACCAAGTCTCTTAATTTGCTAATAATCTTTCTATTTTTTTCATCCCATAATTCCATTTTTTTAAACTTTGTCATGGTAAATACATCTCTGCTGTGTATTCAATAACATATGTTCAGTGAAGAAAACTGCTTTCAACAGTTATACATTCAGGTATCCTGTCAGTTTTCTTGCAAACACATTCCATGGGGGAGCACAGTCCTTTTCAATTAGTTTTGTGTTTTGGTTTCCAAGTGACTATGCATTACCATTCTGTTTAAATATTCCAGGATAAGGAAGTGAGATATGAAAGGAAGTAAGAATAGATTGACATTATTACTTAGGAAAATTATATTTAGTTTAATACTGAGTGATTCCAGTTCCTGTAGAGAGGTATTGTGGCTATCTTGAGTCATAGAGGGGGTTCTGTAGCTAGCTAATATATTGTATGGGACCTTTCTGATTGTTATTTGGACATGAAGAAGTTGTAGTGCATCATGATGCTTTACCATCCTTGATATGACTCTCTTCTAGATGATGACTGAGACACCTCCACCTTTTTTTACTCCCCCCCCCACATAGTAGCTGTAATATAATCATTTGGACATCATCAAGAAAGAGTGACTATTAGTTGCTTGACTGGTACTGGGATTCTTCAGATCACACTTACACTGGAGTCCTTAAACAGTAAGTACAAGTCTCCAACTCTGTCATAGTATACGTGGGTGCAATGACTTGAAATATATCTCACTGGATTATATGAAGAGAGAGAGAGAGAGACATAATGGAGCTCTCAGACTGTGTCCCAGGCAGGTAGGAACATTGCATCATACCCTTTTATTTCTCCTAACACCAGAAACTTAAAGTCTATCTGCTATCAAGGAAATTACTACTAATAATTATAAAATCAATATAGCGGGGAGTTTTACATGCAACTCAAAATATGTAGTGTATGTAATTATTTGCAGGTCATGTGGGTCATTTTATGTAGGACGTACAAGTAGAGAGTTAAATAAAAGGATGTGTGTGTGTGTGTTGTCTTTCGGCTTTTCCCAGTTAGGGGTCGCCACAGCGGAACTCCGGTCTGCTAATGATTGGCAGTAGATTTCACAAACGCCGAGGCATGCCCATTTACACATGTCTTTCAAACGCTCATCCAACCACGGGGAGAACATGCAGACTCCACACAGAAGGCACTCCCCACACTCCAACCGAGAATCGAACAGGAGAACCTCTTGTTGTGAGGCAACAAAGTTACCGCTGCACCACCCTGGAAGTTAAATAAAAGGATGTAGGAGCACAAATATGCAGATCAGTCCAGAGATGAAAATAATGCTATGCGTAAGCATTATAAAACAGGGAACTGTCAGACAGACTTTAAGTTTTTGGTGTTATGAGAAATAAAAGGGTATGATGCAATGTTTAATGCAGAGGTGGAACTTGGCTGGCTTGAATATTTATGGCAAGTCAGGTTGAATGCATGTTACCCACCAGGGTTGAACAGCCATAAAGACTTTGTGGCTTATTTGAAAAGGAAAGGGTTAAGACATTAATCAAAAATGTCATATGATATTAACTAATTTATTAAATGGAGTATTTAAATGTGTTTTGTAAAGGTATATATTCAGTCTGATGAAGTCTCAGTATTGGAGATGAAA
>NC_056739.1:294536422-294731422 GCF_019279795.1 Protopterus annectens | reverse complement strand
TAAGAGGGTTTGTTCCTCTGTTGAGGAACTGGATAAACATAATGTGGAAATGGCAGCAAGATTTCAGGCTAGAGGCTATAAAAATGATGACATTCATCTGGCACAGAATTTTGTTAGTTCCATGGCTAGATTTTCACTACTACATTGTAAAGCAAGACAGAAGCAGAATGTTCCAATACATTTGATAACTAGTTTTAGGAGCAACTCTAGGTTAGCCCAGTTGTTATCTGCACATTGTACATTTATGTATAGATGGGGAAAACTACTGTCAAGTATTTGAATCATTTTAAAAACGTTTTCCTCTTTGATTCTAATTCTAATGTGCAACATTCCATTGATGGGACACGGTTAGTGGGTTGTTAACTTTGTGGACATTGTTAAGCTTGCAAATTTATTATGAAAATAAAACAATTTTTATTTCCTAATACTTCTCAGGTATTTGATATACTGCGTATGAATACTTGTGTCTCTGAATGGGTTGTATATTTGTTGTAATGTAGTTGCTCTGTGTCAAACTTCCAGACAGTTCAAAATTCATATTTTTGAGCATTTTAGTGACATTAGAAATTGCCTTTTGTCTAGTGCTCTGTATAAACATGGTCTTAAGCATCCTGCTCCATCTTTTAGGTTTACTTACAATGATTATATTTGCTTCAAGAGATTAGCTAAATTGGGGTGGCATGAATTACTGAACAAAAAGGAATGGGCTTGCATTATTAAGTTAGGAGCGTTGTTTTCCCTGGGACTTAATGGTGTATTGTGACTGGTCCTTTTCAAGTTAGGGATGGGGAAGGGGTATATATGTTTGCATTTCACTGTAAAATGTTTTATTTATATTTCTTGTGGCACTGAAGAAGGCCTTTGGCCAAAATCAGTTTACTTTTGTGGTTTATACATGTTTTTACATGTTTTATATGGAAGATCAATAAAGGAATTATGTTGCTGATGTAGAGTGTTGGACATTGTTTGCTTTTGAGTTTTATATATGAGAACCCCATTAAAATGCCTGCAGTATGTCCATATTGTTGAATATGTGTTAAGACATGTATATCTTGAAACTGGTATATCTAGCATAACTGTGAACCATGGCAGAGTATGGAAGTGTGCCATGGAGTGATGGTCCATTTAGGATCCCAGAAATAGTACACAGCAAACGATTACAGGGACCATAAGATGCTAAGCTATGTGTGCTTTTAAGCAGACCAACTGAAAAGTTCTTGCATTCCTGCCAAGCACTTAATTCTGCTTGCCTCCCAAATGGATCAGGGCTTTGCATGATAAGGCAGGTGAAAATTTCTCTCTCCATCCAGTCATCAACACAAGCCTCAAAGGTAGCCAAATGAGTACTTTATTTGACCTGTAGAGGCAACTTATTTCAAAGACTTGGAATACGCAGTGTTAGGAACCTATCCCGACTATGGGTCTGTTTTTTTTTTTGTTGTAAATTTTGGTCTCTAGTGCAGGTGTTTGAAGAGGCCCTGGTTTTGCAAAGAAATACAAAGTCAAATAGGATTGAGTCTTTTATAGCAGAAAAAGCTAAACAATGGTCACCTTGGAGCAGTTGGTACATTGCATAAGGACAGTCAAACTAATCTTCTGGGATAGTTAAAGGATTCAAGACCTTGAACTTTGTTGGTTAGAATGGTTCGCTTGTCTAGTCAGGATAAAGTAGATGAGTCTTTGTGGGTTCTGTTCAGGAAGCTTTATTATGTACAAACACATCAGGATTGAGTCTTAATAACTTTAACTTAGATAAACTTATAAACAAACTAGTTATTACACTCATACATGCTCACTTTCTATCTCCATTCTCAAAATGGCACTGAAGCTAGCATGTGCTTGTTATTTATATGCATGTGCCAACCTTGAAATGCTTCTTAAAGGTACAGCACACAAACACTATTCTACATCCTCCCTCTTTGAGAAATACATAATGCAATATTGATGAAAATAATTGACATGCAATCTATACAAATAATTCTTTGTCATGCAGTTATACAGAACTAAATACATATAGACAGTTATGTCCAGGTTGCTGCGCATTTCACACTAGGTCTGGAAATACGACCAAAACATGCGACATAAAAGTTAGAATCAGGTTTAGCAACTGGAATTGTCTCTGTTGAATGTTCAACCATTATGACATCAGGAACATCATTGGGAATGGAAGTAGATGTCAAGGCATGTTCTGCAATAGGAACATTGTCTGGATTGCTCTGAGAGCTAGAGTCTGTATCACAGGAACAATGCTGCAATATCAATTCTGGTACAGGAAGAAGATGTCTGTGATTTCTCCTGCACTCCACATCCAGAGTTTTTATGAAGTAGCATCTTGGCTCTGTACATATATCTGTTACTTGACCAATCCAGTTGAAACCTTTCGTCGTTTGTATCCTCACTGTCTCTCCTTCCTCTCCTTTCAATGGACAAAGAAATCTGCTCAATTTATCATTGTTGGACTTCTGGAAAGAATGCTTTCTGATTAAGTGGGCTCTAATTGTCTTGTTCTTAGCTTTAGGCCTCAACAAACTGGAACTAATAGGCAATGTTGTTCTGGGTTGCCTGGATAGAAGTCTCTGAGCAGGCAAGCCAAGTGTATCATCACAGGGTATGTTTCTGAGACTGAGTAAATTCAAAAAGACGTCAGAATTATCACACATTGATCTCGTAATTGCTTTGCACTCTGCACTGCATGTTCAGCTAGTCATTTGACTGTGGATATTCTGGACTACTAGTAACATGCACAGAGTCCCATTCTCTTGCACATTTCTGAAACAACTGACTAGAAAATTGAGTACCATTGTCAGAAACAACTCATGTGGACTACCACGGACTGAGAAATGACATTTCAACTTAGTGATAATAGCAGTGTATGTCAGATTAGGCAGTAAATCAATCTCAAACCAGTTTTAATAAGAGTCCACCAACACTAAGTAATGCTGATGGTTCCATTCAAATGTATCAGTGGTTATGGTTGACCAAAGTAGTTCAGAAACTTGACTTAGCTGAAGTGGTTCTTTTTGCAAGTGCAGTTTAGCACTATTGCATACTGAACAAGAAGAAAGTACTTTATCAATGTCTTTTACTAAAGAATGACAAAATACTAGTTCTCTTGCCCTTCTTTTGGTAGATTTGGAACCTGGGTGACCATGATGCAAAAATCTGGATATAGTCATGTTGTAAGGTAGCAGGGACAACAATTTTAGGACCTTTGAAAATAATGCCATCTTCCATCAACATCTCATCTCTATTAGGAAAATAAGTTTGCACTTCAGGTGGTACACTACATTGCTTGGCGGCCATCCATCATTAATGCAGTGGTTGAGCTTTTGCAAAATTGGATCAGTCTTTATATGATCTCTCAGCTCATCAAGTCTTGAGGCAGAAAAACTATGCACTTCCATGATGTCAAAGCCAAACTTCTCTGCGTGTAGCTGTTCCATTGTATTTCTGGGTGATCTGGATAAGGTATCAGTCAGACAGAGAAGTTTGCCTTTTGTATAGACCATTTTGAACTTGTACTTTTGCAATTTGAGTATCATTCTTTGTAATCTCACTGGAGCTGAATGCATAGGCTTCTTTAAAATTGTATAATCAGTTTCAGTCTGAATAGCTCAATCATAGATATAATCATGAAACTTTGAACATGTAAATACTGTTGCCAAAAGTTCTTTCGCAATTTGAGCATATTGTATTTCAGATTTGGTAAGAGTTCAAGATGCATAGGCTACTTCTTGAAGAATAATTGCACCAAGACCAAATTTTGAAGCATCACAGGAAAGAGTTACTAGTTTATTGACATTGTAGAAATTTAATGTAGATGGGGTGGCAATTTTCTGCTTAAGGCCTTCAAATGCTCTCTGGTGTTGTTCTAACCAAGGCCATGTAACATTTTTGCACATCAGCAGTCTCAAAGGCATTGTCAATTCACTAAAGTCTGGTATAAACTTGCCTAGATAGTTGACCATAACAAGAAAATGTTGTAGATCTTGAACATTATCTGGTACTAGAATCTCAAGAGTGGCTGTTTGCTTGAATGGGTCTGGTCGCAAGCCAGTGCTAGCAAATAAATGACCTACATATGTAACTTTTGGTAGTCTGAATTAGCATTTCAGAGGAGTGAGCTTTAAGTTCACTTCACATGCTCTAGCTAGAAATTTCTTAAGGTTTCTGTCATGCTCTGCGTCACCATTGCCTCCAACCAATAAATCATCTACTATTATGGCACAAGAATAAACTGAAAAAATTTGCTCCTTTGCTTGCTGAAAGACTTCACTTGCAAAATGTATTCCAAATGGCATCCTGAAGAATCTATATCTGCCAAACAGGGTACAGAAAGTAGTCAGTAATGAGGAGTTGCGATCAACCATCACTTGCCAAAATGAACTTTTTGCATCTAAGACAGAAAAAACAGTGGTGGTTGGAATTAAGGCTGTGACTTTCTCGATCGTATGCATTGGATGATGTCATCTCTTTAATGCTTTGTTCAAATCTCTTGAGTCAATGCATATTCTGATTTTGTCTGTGCCTTTTTTGTGGGCTGCTACCATGTACGACACCCATTCGGTTGGTTCTTTAACTGGATAAATTGCACCTGGCTGCATCATTTTATCCAAATTAACTTTAACTTTATCCTGCATAACTATCGGAACTTTTCTTCCCGGTCTAACCACTGGACTGACCTCTGAGTCTAACTTCATAGAATAAGCGACTGGAAGTTTGCCCAAATTGTCAATGTAAACATCAGCATACTGTGAGAAAATAGCTTCAGTAAAATTGGAACTAGGATATGTGCTTATATGATGAACTTCTTTGGTAAAATAAAGCAAATTCATTCTCAAACTGTCTCTGAGACCCTACAATGACTGCACAGGTCTTCAGACTACACAAAATAACATGCTGTAACAGTTCCCAGCCAAATAAAATGAAAGCACTACTGAGCCTTTGATCTGAATTGCTTCACCTCCATAAGTAAAAGGTTTCACATTTTCTAGCCACATTGAGTTGTTCATTAGTTCTCACCTTAGCAAATGTGTCTGCTGACATAACATCACACTTTGAGCCAGTGTCCACTTTAAGCTCGGTGGTTTTACCATTGATCTGGGCATTACAAAACACTTCATTCTTTTCCAGTAAATTCACTGCATCAACCTTTTCACCAATTACTGTTACATCAGCTATGTAGAAAGTAGAACTGCAGCTCTCTGTATGATCAACTTGCTTTTTTAAGTGACCCTTCTTTACAACTGTGTGAGGTATACTTGATTTGCAAAACTTTTGAAAATGGTTCCATTTTTTTACACTTGTGGCATTGCTGAACAAATGCTAAGCATTTTTCTCTTTTAGACTCATGATTGGCACCACAGTTGCGACAATTAACAATAAAGCTGGATTTGGCTTTGCTGTCTCACCCTTGTACTGCACTGAGCATGTCCTTTTCTTAGAACTTGGTGGAAAACTATGGGTTTTACCTCAGGTGCCCACAGGGTGAGCAGGTACCATGTGCTTAGGCCTGCTTCTGCTTGCCATGTGTTGCATGCTGTCGACATTTGCTCTGGAGCCTGCTGAAACTATGCTCTTGTCATTTGTAAGCATACTTGTGTGCCTTTCTGTAACTTCATGGATTTGACAAATCTCAATAGCTTTGCTTAATATTAAATCACTGTCACAATGCAAAATCTTTCTCACTGCAGCACTATTAATACCACACACAAGCCCGTCCTTTGTGAACTCATCTTTTAAATCACCAAACCAACACATTTCTGTTTTGCTTGTCAGGTTAGTTATATAAGCTGCAAAAATTTATCCTGGTTTTTAATCTCTTTTGTAAAGCAAATGCCTCTCTAATATAATATTTGTCTGGGGGTTACACATTTCCCTGAATTTGCATTTTAAACACTCGGGGTCTTCCTTTGATTCAGCCTGTACAAAAATATGATGGTTTTCACCTTCTCCCTTATATACTGCTGGTGCATACACAAATGAACGCTGTCATTCAATGGCCTCTGAACCAGCTAGGTTTAGCAAAATGAATGCCTGGTGCATGCAACTTTATCAGAATAAGCTCTTTGTATAAAAATATTGTACTGTTGATCAAATATTCTCCAGTGCTGTACAATATCCTGATCAAACACCAATGGTGAAGGCTTTCAAAATCCATCTACCATATTAACACATACCAATGAAGGCTTTTGCGAGTATACATGAACACATACACGTACACATATGCCAGAAATTTATGCCAGTATTTGTAACTATGCCCAACAAGTCTCTGAATAACTGAACTTTGCAAAATAAGTCTCTAGGGCACTGTAATACTCTTGAAATCACTGTACTGTAAGAAACCAGCTCTTATCAGTGTAAAAAAACATTTCAAAATAACTGCACTGTGGGAATGAACTGGGCAAAAGAAGCTCTGAGTAAAAATCATTTTGAAGTAATTGCACTTTGCGAATAAACAGTACACAGCACACTGAAACTTTTTCAAAATGGCTGTACTTTGCCACATAACTCTTTACAACGCAAGAAATACTCTGTAATGGTGGCACTTTGCAAGTAGACACACCCCACACAAGAAACTTTTTGAAATGCCTGTATTTTGACTGCACTTTATGAAATAGCTGTACTTTGCAGATAATAAACTCTTCAGAGTAAATGCACAGTAATAATCACACACTGTAAGCACTTTTACACACTTTGAACAACTCTAGTTATATCCTGAATACAATGCAAAATAGTAGTTTTGCCAAAAAAAAGGTACTTTGCCAAAAAACATGCAGTTGCCTTGTTTTAATTATGCTTAATGTGCCCTTTTGTCCTTTATTATATTAGTTTTGCTCATTTAATCTCTTCCATGCCTATTACACTTTTCTTGTGCTAGTTTTACTCTAAACATGCCCGTTTTGTTTTAAACATGCTATTTTGCAATTCCGAGGTAATTCCGAACCCCTTATGTGCTTTTCTGATAATCATTTTATCAAATATCTTAATTTTAAAATTTCATTTAATTAATAAACCTTTTGGGCCCCTCACTTGTTTAATAATGTGATTTGTGCCTTTGTAATGCTCCGTCTTATCTTTTTTCTTTATAAAATAAATCGTCTGTGCAAGTTTTCATTACCTTTGGTTCTTTTCTGGCCCTTTTTCATGCTCATTTTTCTTAGTTTACCTTCACTGTTAACTCTGCACCTCATAGCTCTGAAAAGCAACCTCTGGAATCCCAGTTCTGACAACATGTTGCTTGTCTAATCAGGATAAAGTAGACGAGTTTTTGTGGGTTCTGTTCAAGCAGCTTTATTATGTACAAACACATCAGGATTGAGGCTTAATAACTTTAACTTAGATAAACTCATACATGCTCACTCTCTGTCTGCACTCTCAAAATGGCTCTGAAGCTAGCACATGCTTGCTATTTATATGCATGTGCCAACCTTGAAATGCTTCTTAAAGGTACAATGCACACACATTATTCTATAGAATTTTTTGAAGTCTTCCCAGCTGAGCGATGCTTAGATTTATGATTAACAAAGGAGGCACTGTATTTGATGATGGAAGAATACAGGGGTAGGATGACTACTTTGGCTCTTAAAGATATTTCCTTGGTAACTAACTGGGCCAGATAGAATCATTTTCTAGCCATGCTAGAAATATGATGATTTAATGAGAGAGAACTGTCCCTGTGAGTACCCAGGTTTCTTATGACTGGATCTGTTTGAAGAGGCATACTATTTATAATATATGAGGTGGGAGCAGCTTTTTGTCAAATGCTTACTTTTTTTATTTAACATTAGAATATTTTCAACACACCAAGTATGTGCATATTCCAATCCTTTAGAAAGCTGCTAAGTATCGGTGGATGAATACATAACAGTGTCGTGCTTGCAGTCATCAACAAATTTGGTGAACCACAGTTCCGGGGCACTGACTTCGATGTCTGTAAAATAAAAAATTAATGCCAAACAGAAGATAGGGTAGCTTGGATTCCTGTAGTTACCCCACTTGTTAAAATGTTATATTCAGAAGAGTGTACTAGCAGCTTTCACAACCAAGGATCTGTTGGGAAGCCAATTTGTACTCCAGTGTACGATGTAGGTGGTTACATTGTTTGCTTCATTTTTCAATCTTTCCAATGTGGGGAGTAAGTTTGTTTATTTTTTTCAATAATGCCAGCCTTGGGAATAGTATCAAAAGCCTGGGTCACGTCAAGATAAGCTGTGTGCAGAGAGTGATGAATGCCCACAGCCTCTGTGACCTTTTCAAAGATGTTTACTAAGTTCAGGATGCAGGACCAGTCTTTTACAAAACCAAACTGAATTGGGTCTAGTCCAGTTTAGTTTACATTTCCATAAATGAGTTCTGCTATGATACATTCCATGGCTTTGCATATAGGGCTGGTGAAGCTGATGGCCCTATAATTACTTAGATCTGTAGAGGGTTTAGCCCTGTGTTGGGGAGTCACAGTAGCTGTTTTTCAGGCATCAGGTCCTTTCCCTGTAGCAGGCAGAGGATGATCTGTTTAAGTAGAAAGTCAGACAGTGCATGCTTGGTAGTGATAGGAATGGAACCTGGTATGTTGTCAGGTCCCATCAAAGTTTTATTTTTAGCCATTGTCAGGGATTCTGAGATTTGTTCCAAGTTTATTTCAGGGGAAAACTACATTTTCATGGATAGTGAGGCCAACAATGTGGGTAGATGGTGTAAAATTAGCACTAAATTTGTCTGCTAATACACTGGCTGTATCTTGGGAAGGGAGCATGTGATTTGTAATATTATGGATGTGCCTAGTGCATTGCTGGACATCACATCATTCCTTAGCTATGTTAGAAAATTAAGCTATTTGTATTTTAGCTTGGTGTATTTGCCAACCCCTTTTATTTATGTATTTATTTACTGACATTTGATTACCAGTAGGGTCCGACTGGGTAGCCCATTTTCAGCGGAAACCAAGGAGAAAAGCTTCAAATTATTACAAAACATTTTAAGAACAATAATTTTGCAATCTTCAAAATCAAAACATCTGCAATTTAAATAATTATAACCAATTAGACATAATAACAACATCGGTTAAGAATCAGTACAAATTATATGACAATAATTTAATATTTAGAGCAATTTTAGAGAGTTTGTATAGAAATAAAAGGTAAGTTAGTCTAATACAAACAGGAATTGCAACATGAAGTGGGGGACAACAGGCTTGTGGTATATTTAGAGAGAAAGTCAGGGAAGAGAATTTGATAGAAATAAGGAATCGAGTGAAGAAGGGAGAATAAGAACATGCAGGGAATGAAAAGGTATTTGTTCACATTTAGGGATATAGTTTATCCTGGTTTTGAGCAGGAAAGAGACAGATTTTAGCTAAAAAGTCATTCAGAGTTGTTTTGAAAGATGGGATGGAGGGTACTGACCCAATGCATACATGTAAGGAGTTATAGGCCTTAGCAACTTTGTACTTGTATAGATAATGCCTAGCAGATGTGCTAGGTTTGTAGACCGACAGGATTTTTTGTCACTGAATCCCAGTGACCAACTAGAAACGTAGTTGTATAGAATGGTTTTCAGTGTTGCACAGACAGATGGATGCTGGGTAATTTTATAAGTGGTAGGAAGCTGTGCATATGTATTCTCCTTCACATTTTCTAATAGTTCACTTAAGTTCCCTGCTGGCATATTTCACTGTGGTCTTAAAGGGATGAGACTTTCTTACAATCTTTCATTATTTTTCTTCTTTTGTTATGCAATTTGTTTAAAAGGTTGTTCCACCACAGAGGTTTTTCATGAATTTGACATTATATTTAGGATGTATGGGTACTGTCTTCTCCATGTAGCTGTTTAGGTGCTGGTAAAAGTTGTGGTGAATGCAATTGGGTCTACTTGCAAATGATTGCTGTGAATTTCGCATATGTCTTTTACAAGCTAAAATAGGTTGAAAAGTCCATAAAGATGGCCCTGTTTCTTGATGGGGTAATACAACTATACCTGACAGAGGTAATGATCCTGGAGATACATGGTGGGGAATAGGCAGTGGTATGGCCCAGGTTAAGGATGTTAGAGCATTTAGTGAGTGGATGTATATTGGTATTAAACTCTAGGAAATTCTAAGCATAACTAATTTAGAGGCCTAAGTGTGCCAATCAATGCTTGGGTAAATAGTCTCCTAACAGGAAGGTATTTAGTTTGATATTTAATGCCTCAATGGTGTAAAGATTATTTCTGTGATCTTTGCAGGACATTGATGTTGATATGTAGCTAGCATGAAGTAATAACTGGATTTGTTAGTGGTAGCTTGGATCATTAACAGCTCCAAGGTAGGGTCTTGGGTAATTTGATGTAAGGTAATGATTTTTCACCAGAGTTACTCAAGGATCTGAAGGTATGATAGGCACGAAACCTTGGTACAGAGGGAGTGCTGTCATTGCATTAAAACCGTGTCTCACTAACTACACACATACAAATGTCTTTTAGTTGCAGGACAGCCTCACATTCTGGTGTCATTTTATTTATACTCCTATCATTGAGTAGTGTCACCATGCTAATGTTCAAGATTGCGTTTGTTATGTAGAAATGCCATTAAAAAGGCAATATGGTGGAAGCATATCCTTTAGCCAGTATGTGGGAGCTATGGTACATAAAGTGTAAACCATGCCTGGCAAAACAGGAAGTCTTGTCTACCATCTTATGCCAGACTGACAAATACTGGACCCCTTAGAATGACACCAGTTATGTATCTAATTGTCTAATCAAGATGCTACTCAAAACCAGTTTCTTTCTTGCATCTAAAAATGCATAGTAGATTCCATTATGTTTCTCTGCATATCCCTGTGGGTATATCACTTCAATCTTTCTCTGCCACATGGGCCACCACTTGGCTGGGGTTGTATTTGTATGACTTAAATGGCCTTAGGGGCCTTGTAACATTGCATATCTTGGCACTGGACATTTTGCTAACAGTCATCCCGCTTCTTGAATCTGGCGAATGTGGACTATATGCTTAACTATAGAGTTACCAATGACTAATACATTACCTAGTGTGTACTTATGACTATATGTTCCCTAGAGTGTATCTATGACTGATATATTCCCTAGTGTGCACCTATGACTGATACATTCCCTAGTGTGTACCTATAGCTGATACATTCCCAAGTGTGTACATATGACTGATACATGCCCTAGTGTGTACCTATGACTGATACGTTCCCTAGTGTGTATCTGTAACTGATATGTTCCCCAATGTGTACCTATGACTAATACATTCCCTAGTGTGTAACTATGGCTGATACATTCCAAGTGTGTACCTATGGCTGATACATTCCCTAGTGTGCGCCTATGACTGATACGTTCCCCAGTGTGTACCTATGACTGATACATTCCCTATTGTGTATCTATGACTGATACGTTCCCTAGTGTGTATCTGTGACTGATATGTTCCCTAGTGTGTACCTATGACTTATACATTCCCTAGTGTGTACCTATGGCTGATAGATTCCAAGTGTGTACCTATGACTGATACATTCCTAGTTTGTACCTATTACTGATACATTCCTAGTTTGTACCTATGCTTGATACATTCGCTAGTGTGTACCTATGACTGATACATTCCCTAGTGTGTACCTATGACTGATATGTTCCCTAGTCTGTATCTGTGACTGATATGTTTCCTAGTGTGTACCTATGACTGATACATTCCCTAGTGTGTATCTATGACTGATACATTCCTAGTGTGTATCTATGATTGATATGTTCTTTAGTGTGTACCTATGACTGATACATTCCCTAGTGTGTACCTATGACTGATACATTCCCTAGTGTGTACCTATGACTGATACATTCCTAGTGTGTACCTATGCCTGATACATTCCTAGTGTGTACTTATGCCTGATACATTCCTAGTGTGTATCTATGATTGATACATTCTCTAGTGTGTACCTATGACTGCACCTGTCACTCCTGGGATTCAGGTTACTGGCTAAAGCTCTTGCCACCCCTATAGTGCCTTTTTTAGGCAAGGTTCAAAGGATAAAACCACCACCATAACAGATACAAGCATGCAAAATCTGAAGGTAATGCTACTCAATGCTAGAAGTCTAAACCTCAAAATGCACTCTCTCGAGGCACTCCTAAAAATGGAGAACATCGATATCTGTGCAGTGACTGAGACCTGGTTCAAGGCTCCAGATAGCACCCCTGCAATACCAGGCTACAATTCTTACCACACTTTACGGCCACAAAACCAAGACCAAAACACTAAAGGTGGAGGAGTGTCCATATTCATCAAGGATATTCACACCTCCAGGCTAGTTGCCCAACACAATGCATCTGAAATTCTCCAGGTGCAACTAACACTAGGTAAGACTGCAATCCAAACTGTAGCTTGCTACAGATCCCCCACCATACCCCAAGATTCTCACTACACCTTCCTAAACATACTGGGAAATATTAAGATACAACCAAACACCCTAATACTAGGTGATTTCAACTACCCTGCCATTAATTGGGAAAAATACTCGGGTACCAACTCCTTTTCCCAACGGTTCTTGGAATTCATAAATTCCAACGCCCTGGATCAACTAATCCATTGTCCCACCAGAGGCTCCAATATCCTAGACCTGGTCATTACCAACATGGGAGATAGATGCTCCACACCAGTGGTCAACCTCTCATTGGTCAGGTCTGACCATAAGCAAATCACCCTTGACATTCACATCCCACCCCCACCCCCCAGTAAGGAAACCTCCTTAAAAAACTTCTCCAAAGCCAACTTCATGCTACTGAAGTCAGAAGTGACAAACTTCACAATACCCACGCAGACAGGATCTGAAAGTTCGACTGCAGAATCCTACACTAAGGCACTGTACAAGCACATCCACCCATGCATGAATTGTGCCATCCCAAATAGAACCAAGATGCTCTTCTCCAAAAAAAGGAAGCCAATCTGGTGGTCCCCTGCTATAAACAAACTATACAACAGAAGGAAGAAACTGTTTCAGAAAAGAGGAAAATCCCAGGATGCAAAAACCTCCCTCACCAGCCTCAGTAAGAAGCTGAGATCCCTCATAAAATCCTCAAAAGCTAGTTATGAAAATAAAATTGTCAATGATTCCAAAGACAACCACAAGGCATTCTATAGTTATGTCAAGAATCTAAATGGCAATGCTCAGATCTGCTCTGAGCTACAACAGAATGGCATTAAATATACTAATCCCAAGGATATTGCCAATATCCTGGCAGATCGATTTAGTGCCAACTTCACTCCCCTCTCACCCCCTAAAGGGCCCATCTCAATACCAAAAGATTGCCAAATTCCGATAATCACAGCCACACAGGTAGAAACAGCACTCTCCAAAGCTAAGAATACAGCATCCATGGGACCAGATGACATCCCAGGCTGTGTACTACATGAACTACAAAATGAACTGGCACCCCACCTAAGTGTCATGTTTAATCATAGCCTCACCTCAGGCTTCGTGCCCACTGAATGGTGCACAGCTACAGTTATCCCGCTCCACAAGTGAGGATCCAACTTGGATCCCGGGAACTACCGTCCCATCAGTCTGACAAGCCTGATCTGCAAGGGCATGGAATGCATTGTCATGGAACTTATAAACAAAGACATTGGCAACCTCCAGACACTGGACCCCACCCAGTTTGGGTTTGTGAAGGGTCGATCTTGTCTCCTGAATCTGATTGACTTCTTTGAATTGGTCTCCAGAGCTGTGGATGAGGGTAAGGATGTCCACACAGCCTATCTGGACCTCGCCAAGGTCTTCGACACCATCCCCCACTCTGGAATCATAGATAAACTTACTAAGCTGGGCATAAATCCCTACGTCACTCGATGGGTTGCCAACTGGCTTACTGACAGAACCCAGACTGTAAAAGTAGCCGACTCCAAATCCAGCTCCAGACAAGTGACAAGTGCAGTACCTCAGGGTTCAGTCCTGGGACCACTATTGTTTGGCATGTACTTCTCTGAATTTCAGGTCAACACTAAGGGACTCTGGCTAACAAAGTTTGCAGATGACTGCAAACTGGGAGCCATTACTAAATCCCCAAATGATGTGGATATTCTACAAAAGGGCTTTACAGAAACAGATGCCTGGTGCCAGAGTCATGGCCTCAAGCTTAATGCCAAGAAATGTATAGTCATCCCCTTTGGAAAAAAACATGTACCCATGAACTACCACATAGGTGGCAGGACACTAAACATCGAAAGTGTGATGAGAGACTTAGGGACACAAGTGGACAGTGGTCTCACTTTCGATAACCACATCGCCACAACAGTCAGGAAATCCTTCTACATGGCACACCTCATCACTAAGGGCTTTGCTTCCAGAAAAAAGGAGGTCATTGTCCAACTGTACTCATCCCTCATTAGACCCATTAAAGAGTATAATGCCCCATTTGGTATGTACCTCACAAGACATCTGCAACAGCTGGAAAGGCCACAGAAATACCTCACTAAAAGAATCACAGGCCTAAAGCAGATGCCATATGCTGACCGTCTAAAAAAACTCCAGCTATACTCTGTGGCATATCGTTTACTCAGAGGTGATCTCTGCTTAACATACAAGGCCATGTCAAACCCTGAGCTGTTGGACATGCTCCACTTAAAGAAATCCCTCAGAGCCACATGCTCCAGGGATCTAAACCTTATCATCACAATGAACAAAACATGCTGGAGGGATAGGTTCCTGACCCAGAGACTCCCCATACTCTGGAATAGACTGCCCATACATGTCAAGCAGAGCACCTCATTGGCCCTCTTCAAAAGGAACCTTGATAATTGGATGGGAGATAGGAAATTCACCCCAGGGATCATGTCAGTCACCCTGCTAGACAGGGGCCCAGAGAAGTAAATATTGTGGGAAAAAATTTCCAGGGAATTGTTATGGCTAGGCTTGCAGAGGCCTTATGGCCGATAGCCTAGTACCAACCTATGAACCTATACATTCCCTAGTGTGTACCTATGACTGATACATTCCTTAGTTTGTACCTATGACTGATACATTCCTAGTGTGTACCTATGACTGATACATTCCTAGTGTGTACCTATGATTGATACATTCTCTAGTGTGTATATATGACTGATACAGTCCTAGTTTGTATCTATGACTGATACATTCCCTAGTGTGTACCTATGATTGATATGTTCCCTAGTGTGTACTATGACAGATACATTCCTAGTGTGTACTATAACCGATATGTTCCCTAGTGTGCACCTATGACTGATATGTTCCCTAGCATGTACCTATGACTAATACAGTCCCTAGTGTGTACCTATGGCTGATACATTCCCTAGTGTGTATCTATGACTGATACATTCCCTAATGTGTACATATGAGTGATATGTTTCCTAGTGTGTATCTATGACTGATACACTCTCTATTGTGTACATATGACTGATAAATTCTCTAGTGTGTACCTATGACTGATACATTCCGTAGCGTGCACCTATGACTGATACATTCCCTAGTGTGTACCTATGACTGATACATTCCTAGTGTGTACCTATGACTGATAAATTTCTAGTGTGTACCTTTGACTGATACATTCCCTAGTGTGTACCTATGACTGATACATTCTCTAGTGTGTACTATGACCGATACATTCCTAGTGTGTACTATGACCGATACATTCTCTAGTGTATACCTATGACTGATATGTTCTCTAGCATGTACCTATGACTAATACATTCCCTAGTGTGTACCTATGGCTGATACATTCCTTAGTGTGTACCTATGACTGATACTTTCCCTAGTATGTACCTATGACTGATACGTTCCCTAGTGTGTATTTATGACTGATACACTCCCTATTGTGTACCTATAACTGATACATTCCCTAGTGTGTACCTATGACTGATACATTCCCTAGTGTGTACCTATGACTGATACATTCCCTAGTGTGTACCTACAACTGATATATTCCCTAGTGTGTACCTATGACTAATACATTCCCTAGTGTGTGTACCTATGACTGATACATTCCCTAGTGTGTACCTATGACTGATACATTGCTAGTGTGTAGCTATGATTGATACATTCCCTAGTGTGTACCTATGACTGATACATTCCTAGTGTGTACCTATGCCTAATACATTCCTAGTGTGTATCTATGATTAATACATTCTTTAGTAAGTGCCTATGACTTATACATTCCCTAGTGTGTACCTATGACTGATACACTCCCTATTGTGTACCTATGATTGATACATTCTCTAGTGTATACCTATGACTGATACGTTGCCTAGTGTGTACCTATGACTGATATATTCTCTACTGTGGAAGCAGACTTAGTGGGCCTTATTGGCGTAAGCCTGCTTTCCTAATGACTCTTGGGTGAGCTGTGTGACTTTGCTTTGTGTGCTAGAGTCTGGGATATCTTAGTGAGTGTTCTTGGAGGTTTTGGAGAATTTTTCTTTATAACCATAGCATAAGTTAAGGGTCTGGCAGTGTGTTGTGATTTATGTGGTGTTGTGGTGTTATGCTTACCGATAGTGAAATGATGCAAGAAGTTTTCCTCTGTTTCTTAGATATTCACAAGCTGTGCAGTTTGCATTGTCAACTGTTAGCAGCAATAAACTTTATGTCAGTACAAGGTAGTTGCTACACTGCCCTAGAATACCTAATGCAATCAGATTGTCAACATATGGGAAGAAGATAGACTGCAGTCATGTGACTTGATGGTGGAGGACTTTGGCTTGTGTCGTACTTGTTATAGTAGACCCTAAAGATTTATGGATGAAGTGCAGATGGTGATAATCTGAAGTTAGTTTAGGTACAAATCTATCACTACTTAGTGAAAAGACATCATTTGCCTGTTGATATTCATGTCTGTTACTAGTGCTGGTGTTACCACAACTTCGCACAACAAGGAATCGATGTGTCTCTGCCCAGAACAGTAGAACTAATCCCAATCTGGTTCATGAGAAGTGGGTCACAGACTCTTATATGATCAGCATTCATGTCGTTGATGTTGTAGGGGCTCATAGGATGCTTGTAGCCACCTCCTGGTAGATGTCCTGGCTACTGCATTCAGCAGTTCAGCACAAAAGCAAGACAAAGTGCAAAACAATTCAGAATTAAAACTGATATAGTTTGATTTGCAAACAGAACAGTTAGAGAAGTACCACTCATATCACCCAGCCAGAGATTGTCTGGAGTCCTTGAATCTCTGCTCTTTCTCTCTGCAGCAACAAAATAGTGACATTAATCCTAAAGAGGTTTCTAAAAAGCAGTTATCAAGCTTTCCAGTGATTGGAAGTTTTTAGGAATTCTAGGAAATAATATCCCTCTGTTCTTTCTTTCACCAGGAGCAAAACAGAAGCATTAATCCTAAAATGATTCCTGAGAAGTGTATTGTAAGCTCTCCAGTAATTGGCAGCCCTGATCCAGATGTTGCAGATTTTAAAAGTAAAATAGAAAAAAAAGTAGTTGACCGTTCTAGATATTTCATGCATACCTCTCAACTGTATAGATTTTTGCAGAATGTCCAGATTTTGGCCTCAAAGTTTTGGTCTGTTTTTCATAAAATTGTAGTTTTCTGGCAACTTAGTGGTAAATCATTAAAGATTGAAGTTAGAAAATAATGACAGGCATTTAAGTTCCAGACTTCATACCCTTCAGAAAATTCAGGCTAATGCAAAACCTGCTATTCTAACAATTTTCTACGTTTGCAAGAGCAATATTTAAAATGTTTCCCTATGTTTGGGCCTTATTAATGGCTTTGTCCAGATTTCTTGCTCTAAGAGGTTGAGAGGTATAATTGTAGCATTATACAGATAGAAAGATGGGAAAGAAAGGCCAACTCAAAGTATTTAAGGGGAGGGCCTTCTGTTGTTCACCACTATGTGCAGATAAGATGAGACTAGGAGGAACTTCCAAAGACATGTTTATAGTGAGGACAGGACATCTTTAGAATAATAAGTTTATATTAACAATCTATATTAGCTGCTCAGTATTCTGGCTCTGTAAAACAGTGATATGGCTAATTAATTTAAGTAGCGTAGCAAAAGTGATTTCTTAGAAAAATACAACGCAATGAGAAATACACCACAGTATACAGAAATCCACATTATATATATATATATATATATATATATATATATATATATATATATATATATATATATATATAAAATATCTTTTTTTATAATTAGACTAGTAATTTAGTCCTTGTTTGCATGCCATGCACAAGTTAACTTTGATAAACCACAATGTATTACAATGATGTCACTCCCCTGTTACTCTCACATGATGAAGTGAAATAGGGTAATCACAAATTCACTCGCCCTCAGTTTAGCACCCTTGTCCTTTATGGACAAGAGCAACATGTAAATGTCCCAACATATCCTTGTTTACTTGTACACAATATGAAGGTTAAAAAGCTACCATAGGAATGTAAGGGTACACTTCGTAAGATAATCACAGATAAATAGCCTGGTAAGTGACAACTACCTATAAACACAGGTACTGAATTAGATTCTACACTCAAAGAAATCACAGAGGATTCTTGCTATGCTTTATTTATTTATTTTATTTATGTATTTATTTGTTTGTTTATTTGTACATGACAAGTCCCTTTTCAATAGAGGTCCAGAGAGAAAAGTTTCAAACATAACAAAATCTTATAAGATGTCATACAGTACAACACTAGGCAAAACAGCAAATGTTAAATACCACTTATGAGATAAAAATAGAATATAAAGAAAGAAAGAGAAAAAAAACAGAAAAAATAAATCCTCAAGAGTTACATTTCAGTTTTACTGTAGCAGTAATAATGTTTAGAACTGCTGGTAGGTTAATCAATGCAATAGAACGTGAATATTAATACTTTAATATGATAATTTTGATATTAAAAACAATACTGTCATCCATTACAACTTAATCTTTTCAATTTGCTGTGCACTCCATAGGACGTCTGGTGATACTGCTTTCTTTCCGTATGTATAGCTTCCAAACACCAGTCATAATGTACTGTATTCTTAATTGTTTTATTAGTACCTTTAGCAGATTATGACATGGCCATTATAAGAATGCTTTATTTAATTTGTAAAAAAGTTATGATCCTTTAATTTCTAAAAAAGTTATAAACCATCTGCATTATGGGATGCCAGTGTACATGTTTTTGGCATTTGTTTGACAGACTATGCCATCTGAAGGATTAAAAATTATTATTATTAAAATGGGCTGACTAGATAACCAAAGCAGTTCTCATCTAATTAATAAGTGCATGTTTCCGTGCAAAAGTATAAAATGTATTTGCTACTTCGTGGTTCGCCTTTCTGAATTTTTTATCACACACAAAGTTAAACGTACCGTTTGATAATCTGAATGATATAGCTGATGCAGAATACTAGTGTTCTCTGAAATGAGTCTAGGCAATGACCACAGACAGGAGAAAAAGGTGCAATTACAGCTAAGAAGCAGTTATCCACATCTCAATGGAACTCCACACCAAGTAATTTTAGGATTTATTACCCCTAAGGAGAGATGTTGTTTTTATATATAATGATGTAGGGAGTAACATTGATTATTCTATATTAAGACATTTCATTAAAATAATTCATAAAGTGTAGGATTGTTGTTTTTATCCAAGTTATTAATGTGAGCAGAAGTGAAATGGATTGTGGATAGAGTTTATGAAATGTTAATTTTAGGGATGTATTGCCTTTATTGGTGAATTTGTATTTAATTTAATTATTTAAGGCATGTGATTAGGGTTTTTAATTGTATCTGATGAAGTTGTGGATGAAAATGTATTTCAAAGGTGCATCGTTAATGTGTGTGCTTTCTTTGCTGCATTAAAACTGTTTTATGCCCGTGACAGCCTGCTGTTTTCTGGAGTTCCATTGAGGACTCTAGGCAAAGCCTACAACTTGCACGATTCCAAAACTAAACAAAATAGTTTGCAAATCAGTTCCTTTTTTACATGCAGAATATGTGTGTTGTGTGTTTACTGTCACTATAACAGGGCTAGTACAATGTTTGAATATATCTGAAAACTTTCTGGATGAAGTGTACAGATGTTGCTTCAATAAAAACAGGTTCCTTTTCTGGTGAGGAATCAGACTCACAGACCTAGAGCTAATGAATTTGTTTCCTTCCAATTTTTTAATATAATCCACACCACAGATGTGAACTCAGGTATAACATTTCAGGCATGGCACCCTGCATATGCCATCACCACAGATGTGCAATCTAGTGTACCATTTCAGGCATGGCACCCTGTATATATCATCCCCACAGATGTGGACTCTGGTATATCATTTCAGGCATGGCACTCCACATATGTCATTACCACAGATGTGCAATCTGATGTACCATTTCAGGCATGGCACCCGTACCATTTCAGGCATGGCATTCCACATATGTCATCACCACAGATGTGCACTCTGCTATACCATTTCAGGCATGGCACCCTGTATATATCATCCCCACAGATGTGGACTCTGGTATATCATTTCAGGCATGTCACTCCACATATGTCATTACCACAGATGTGCAATCTGATGTACCATTTCATGCATGGCACCCCATGTATGCTATCATCAAAGATGTGCACTCTGGTGTACCATTTCAGGTATGGCACCCCGTGTATGTCATCACCACAGATGTGCACTCTGGTGTACCATTTCAGGTATGGCACCCCATGTATGTCATCACCATCACAGATATGGACTCTGGTATATTCAGGTATGTATGGCCACATGTGGTCATCACCACGGATGTGCACTCTGCTATACCATTTTGTCCTTTATATGGTTGATACCTGTCATGTACCCAACACCCTTCAAACTCTCCATGCTTGCCTTATAACATTTCACTATATTTTATCCATCGGATAGGATTAGTTATATGACCTGTTTCTGCTCATACTCTGTGCTAGGATTTAGGGTCGTTAGTTTCATAATTTTACTGTTCATGTGACTGGATTTCATATGTGTCATTTCTGAGCCTCACTCATGTTTTCATGCATTTGTCTGCCCTCTTATCTGATATCATTACTCCTCTCATCCACCCAAAGCAATGGCTTTTGTTTCGCCCATTTTATTTTTGCAAAGAATAAAGATACTAATGAGGACTGATGTTTTTGCCAGCCATGGTTTTCCCCTTCATTCTAACCTTTACATTAAATGTGCTTATTGTTATTGTCAAATATCAGTGACACAATGGGTAGCACACACTGTTTGGTGCAGAATGCTGTGGGTATTTTGATATACTGACATATACACACCCCTAATTATATCACCTATTTAATTTTTCTCTTAACATCCCACAAAGCATTATGTCCTACTGTATCAAATGCTTTAGTAATATCCTCTACCGTAAGTTTCACAGCCTCCCTTTTACTTATAATATCCACAATTTCTCTCACAACCAATAACAATTCTTGACATCCCTTCCCTCATATACCATTTATACTTTTTTCTATAATATCCCTCATCCTTCCTTCCATTCTCCTCTGTTTTATTCCCCCCAAAAATTATAATCTGTTATTTAGTGTGTGATGGGTCATTTTTCTCATCTTTCTTCCATATAAATGTTAATAACTCACTACATAACTCTTTAAAACAAACCCTTCTTTAAACCATTCATTTAGTACAATGCGACTTCACTAATTGCTTATACATTCCCTACCCTATACTATCTTTGCTTAATATTGAATCAGTATCTACTTTCCTAAGTACTTCATCCAATTCACTAATAGTAATTTCTTTTTCAAATTTTTACTTAACTTGTATTATTTTTTTTTAACTTTCCATTTCCTCTCGTTTTCTTTCTTTTTACTCTTTTATACATATTTTCCACATGTTATACTACGATACTCAACATTTTCTCTTGTGTTCACTTTACCTCGTTTTACATTGTTTTATTATGCAAATTATGCAAATATTCTCCTTTGTTATTTTATCTAAATATACAGATACCTTCACCCTTCTCCCTTGTAAATAAAATTTCTGTCTAAAGAGTAATGCCGTAATTTGTTTCTCGATTTCTTTTCCCATATAATAATACTCTCTTGTATTATTCTCTAAATTCTCTAATACATTTCTATACATTTTCCTTACTTCACTTTCTCTTTCTTAAGTCCTTCATGATTATATAATCCGTCCAAAACCACAATACTTCTACTCTCCAGTTTCATCCCATAATCTCACATTTATTCTTTTTGTTCCCTTTCCTATTTTATACTTATACTTAACACACTTCCTTTCTTCCATCACCTTCATCCACATTGCTAAATGGATTGAAAAACCTATCACAACTGTATCGCCATCTGCTACCCCCACACCTTGCGATAATACATATCTGTTTCCCATCTATAAGTCCAATGACTTTTGTTCCACAGTTACTTTACCACATTTTATCACTTTCTTTCCTTTTCTTTTTACATTTCCAATTAAAACCCCGATTAAAGTCTCCTACAATTATAATTTTCATGTTAACTACCACATAGTCTAATATTTAATGAAACAGATTCTCTTTTCTTTCTAGTTATATATGTTATAATTCTATAAACATGTTCTCTGCACCTTACATCCACAACAGACAGTTAACCTTCCCATCCTTAACAGCATTACATCTAGTATTTTCACTGCTTTTTTACATAGCACAGCCACTCCAGAACAATGTTCACTTCCTAAGTTTCCGGTTATATTTCCATCTCATAATTTTAATTTTTGCAGTCTTCTACTGTCAGGAATCTTTAACAAGCACATCACATTTAACATACCATTGCAGTATTTCTATCCTTTTTACAGTGTTAATAATACTGTCCACATTTACAAAGTACTCTAAAGTTGTTGCTTTTCCTTCTTTTTAAGTTAAGGAGAATATTTTTAAGTATTTGTTTTCTTATTTCCCCAACTGAACATTTTTTCCTGGGTTTGTAGATAAATAATTCTTGATTCTCAGAGTCAGATTTTCACTGGCTAGAATTTCAAAAAAAATATTTATTTATTTATTTATTCCATTTGTTAACCGGGAAAATCTACTGGGCCTAGGTGAGCCCATTTTCAGTAGAGGCCCTGGAAGAAAAGTTCCACATAACATTAATAGTACATACAAGAAAAAGCACAACATACAGTGTATATACAGTCTGAATGCATGGAAATAAATATTAAACACAAATGGAAGTTATTTACAAACATTACACATCAACATTGTGTACAATTTGATCACTGAGGATGGAGTTAGTCAGGTAGGGTTGCAATTTTGATTACTTGTTGGAGTTTTGTAGGCATAAACAGTTGAATTCAGCAAGTCAGAGGGACCTGTCCTCCCTGCAGTCGAGTGACATTTGAAAGACATGCATGAATGGGCGTGCCTTCGTTGAAGGTTGGGTGTCGGACTGGCACCTCAGAATCATAAAAATCGACTGCCAATCATTATCAGACTGGAGTTCAGCTGTGGTGACACTGACTGGGAAAAGCCAAAAGAAAAACAACAAGAGGGACCTCCTAAGTAGTGATATTGTAGAAGGATATAGTAGTGGATCAGGTGTTAGGCGGTTCTATTTTGGCACAAGTACATTGACAGAGAAAAAAGAGGTGTGATCTGAGAGACTTCTTAAAGAGAGCAGGATAACTGATTGTTGTCATAGAAGGTAGGAGGGCATTCCATAGTTTTGAGACAGTAAAAGAGTACAGCATTTGTCCAGCTGCAAGGTTAGGTTTTTCAACTGTCAGCATCATTGTGCTTTTGGATCTTGGTGGCCTGTTAGGGTGGTATGTAGTCAATAAGGAGGACAGGGAGAGGCAAGTTAAAGACTTGTGTACGAGTTTATGTGCAGTAGTTAATTGTGAATAAGTGAGGTAGTGTGGGAGTTTAAGCCAGTTTAACTCTTGTAGAGATAAGCAGTGGTGTGTTGAGTTTTTTGAATTTGTTACAAATTTGGCAGCTTTGTTCCAACATGTCTAGTTTGGTTTTCAGGAAGGGGGTTGGGTATTGGTGAGGATTCGGGCACCATATAGTAGAGATGGTAGCAGGAAGGATGATGCTAGAGCTTTTTTAGCAGTAATATTAAGGTAGTATTTGTGTCTATAGAAGGTACCTAATTTTTTATGTTTTTTTTTATGTTGCTATGGATATGGAGGTTGAATGTTAGATTTACATCAATAATAATTCCTAGCAGTGTGGTACTTGGAACAACTTCAATGAGAGCATTATTATGGGATTGGACAGAAAAATCATTCTTATTCAGAGTGGTAGTATTTTTGGTGGGGAATATTAGAAGTTTGGTTTTACTGGGATTTAAAGTGAGATGTTTGTTTGACATCCAAGTTTCAGATGAAGTGAAAGCATTTTGGGTAAAACATTGTAACTCAGATATAGATTTAGCAGTACAGATGATTATAGAATCATCTGCATATTGGATAACTGTGCCATGGGAAGGGTGGTGTGGAAGTTATTAATGAATATACTGAAAAGAAGAGGACCTAGTATAGATCCTTGAGGTACACCTGTGGTTGTGTTGAGAAATGGTGAAAAAGAGTGTTGCCATTTGGTAGATTGTTGCCTATTGGTGAGATAGTCTGAAAACCAGTTTAAGATATGGGGTGAGAGACCTAGGTTGGTGAGTTTTCTGAGCAGAAGGGGATGTGAAACCATGTCGAAGGCCTTAGAGAGATCTAGGAACAGTGAAGAGACTAAGTAACTGCATTATGAGCCCTGTTTACTGTGTCCATAAAGGATATGAGAGCAGTGCAGGTACTACGACCTGGCCTGAAGCCATGCTGTGTGGGGGAAAGTGTCTGGTTTTGGAAAAGATAGTTAAGAAGTTGAGTGTGAATACATTTTTCTAATATGTTAGAGATGGGAGACAGGATAGCAATGGGTCGAAAATTAGAGATATCAGAGTTGTTGCCACCTTTATGGAGTAGAAGAACAAACGATTTCTTCTATTTATTTGGTATACTGAACTGAATAGATCTATTGAGGAGTATGCTGACAGAATAGGCAATGGAGTTTGCAGATAATTGTAGAAATTCAGCAGTTAGATTGTCTGGTGCATTAGTACAAGGTTTGAATTTATGAAGTAGTTTTTTTATAGTGGAAGTTGGTATAGGTGAGAAGAATGAGATAGAGGGAGTGTAGGAGGAGAGGGTGGAGGTTTAGGGAAAGGGGGGGGATAGTGTGGAAGTGGTGAGTTTAGAGTTGATAAAAATTGAATTGAAATAGTGAGTGCTATCTCAGAGTGGATATATCTGGATATTATTAGGAGGAGGATTTTTATTTTATGGAGTAGGGAATTGATTGTGCACCAAATTTCAAATGAGTTTTGAGTTGAGTTTGAGTGAAGGGAAGTTTTTTTTTTTATTACTAGTCGTTTTGCCTGGTTACATAATTGTTTATATTGAATGAGGTAATTAGGATTTTTATTTTTTTGCCAGGTTTTCCAAGCTTTATCACTAGCAGACATAATTTGCTTTGTGTGTTTGGTAAGCCAGGTTGCCTGTTTAGTTTTTACTGGTCGAGGTGGGGAAAAACTATTTAAAATTCTAAGAAATGTTGAATTGAAAAATTCAACAGCCTCATGGAGAGGGAGATATTTGAGTGGGATCCAGTTGATCCTTTGTAAGATTTCCTTAAAGGTGATGGGGGAGAAGTGAGATAAATCTCTGGTTTGTTTAACTTGGTGTGTGCTTAGGACTGAGGTGATTTTATGAGTTGTAAAGGCTGATAAGTGGTCAGTAATACTGTTTGGTAGTGTGCTAGAGGAGGAGATTTTGTTAGGATTGGAGACGAGTATCCAATCCAGAACTGAGCCACTGCCTGTTTTATTGTTGGGCCTGGTTATATTGGTTATTAGTTTTGTATATTTATATAGGTTTATGCTGGTGGAAGGGTCCTGATTAGAAATATCAAGCTAATTAATGCTAACATCCCCTAGGATGATGGTTTCATTTGTAATGTTATTAGCTGACCAAGCAAGAATGTCTTTAAGTATAGGAATGTTGTTGCCTGGGGGATGTATATGACTATGATGAAAAGGTTTTTACTGCTTTTCATTTTTAGAAAAGATACTAGTATCTCTGCTGTTGAGAATTGTGAGACAGGTTTTGTGTATTGAACTACAGTGAAGGTGTTTGGGTATATCAAGGCAATACCTCCCCTTTATTATGTGATCTGTCTATTCTGAGGCAGTTGTAATTAGAGGGTAGGAATTTGGCATCTTTGATATAAGGTTTTAACCATGTCTCAGTAATGGCAGTGAAGTCTTCTTTGTTTTTGTCTAACCAGGCATGCAGGTGTGGTATTTTATTTCTAATGCTTTGGAGATTGATGGTGGTGACATTTAGGAACTTTAAGGAGGTTGGGGTTATAACAGAGCTGGAGGGGGACCAGGGTTTGGATGTATATCGCCACATTGACTAAGCTTGCAGTGGGTGGGGAGATTTACAGGTTGCCGTTTCTTTTTAATATTGAGTAGATTGTTTAGAATTGAGTTTTTGTTTTGGTGGTTTTAATGGGAGAGGATTTTTAGTTTGATTTGTAAGATTAAGTCTGTGGCATATAAAGTAGGGCCTACTGAATAATAGCTGGGGAGAGATTGTATAAGTATGGTTATTGCAGAAGTAGGTTTGTAAGGTATGTGAGTATTGTGATGAGATGTTAGTTGTAGAATGAGATAAAGGTATAGAGAGAGCAGAAATATAATAGTTTTGGAGGTGAGAGACATTTTATAGAGCTGTTTATTTTTGTTTATTTTTATGTTTGTTGATTAGTATCAACCCCTTCTCCTGACCTGTCATCCCACATGCACTCCTCATTTTTCTCCTCCATATTTTTTCTTCTTCACTAATTTCACCCTGTCTCCAAGCCTCTTGTTGTTCTTCTTTATGAATGTTTTCTTCCCTTTCCCTTTCATTTTCATCATTGATCCTTTGCTCTTAACAATCCATCCAAATGTGTCTTTTTTTACACAACCTGCATCCATGAACACATCTGCTTGCTGTATGTCCTTTCTTCCCACATTGGACACATTGTACCTTGTCACACTCATTAATTAAATGGGAAGAATCCCCTAAAAGGAATATGATTTAGGATGGCCAGCCTATCTTACTGTCCAGGTATGACCAGCTACAAATACACTTGGCAAGTGTTTCACCATGTTTTTTTTTTCAGATTTCAAAACAGCTTCCAAACTCCAATCTCCATTTCATAAATTTCTCTCATCTCTAACTTTCTCAGTATTATCAATAGTTTCACACAGACCCTGCATACATTTTAACATCATTTTCTTTAAGTTCATCAGTTCTAAACTGAAAAGAAACACGTTTTAAACATTTCATTTACTACCAGAAAATGAATAACAGATACATGTCTTTTTGTTACACAGAAATTCATCAGCAGCCATCAGTTTTCTTATTGTCCCAGTATGTATAAAAGACCAAATTTCTTGAGCTTTAAAAGTCAGAACAGTTACCAACTTGTCCCATACATACTATCTGCCTATTTAAAAGTCAGAACAGTTACCAAATTGTCCCATACATACAAGTCAGAACAGTTACCAAATTGTCCCATACATACTATCTGCCTATTTAAAAGTCAGAACAGTTACCAAATTGTCCCATACATACTATCTGCCTATTTAAAAGTCAGAACAGTTACCAAATTGTCCCATACATACTATCTGCCTATTACAGTGTCTTTTTTTTTTTTTGGCTCTCGTTCTCACAGTTGGTCTTATCTTCTTTTTAAAAAGCAGTTTTTTTACAGTTTGTTGCTGCTCTACTTTTTGCCGGTTTTCACTGTTGTTTAAGTTTTAGTGACTGCATTATTATTTGACTAATTTTGTGACATCTGGCCAATTCTCCACTGGACTGCCACCAACTAAATGTGACTTCCCTTACTATCCTGGGTCACTAACTAAGGAGCATCAGTCCTCACCACTGACTCCAGTGTGCACTGTCACTTAAACAGGAGTAATATTTCATAATTTTCCCCTAAGAGCACAACAGGAACATGCTCTATAATCTGAGACTGGCCTGTATACTTCTGTCCACCCCTAATGTAAATCCTTATTACACACTTCAGAGCAATGTGTCCCTGTTTAAGACCTCTGATACACTCACACTCAAAGTAAATTTAAATCTCATACACCCAAACACTTCTGGGAAAGCCTGACACAGATTTCCAACTTTGTCCCTCCCCCAAAATAATATGGTAATGCTGCCACCAATCAGAGTGTATTCATGCCCTTCTAAAGGGGTATCCAGTTCTGAAAATTAAATATTAAAATAAATGATAGCTATGACTAGAGCAGCCAGGCCTTCAAGGAGACCTGGGGAGTATCAAACAACTATAAACACTTTATAATATCTGAAGAAAAACACAATTTCCAGCAACAATGTAAAATAATGAAAAAACATTTAATGATAAGCAAAATGATTACAAGAATGTAAATAAATAACTTTCAATAAACACCAGAATTCAATCACCATACATGTAAAATTAAACTGTAGGATAGAAGTCCATCATTCTAGAAAAAAATCTACATGAGAAACTAAACTTCCCCATAATGATTTATATTGAATATTATCATAGGCTTTACTTATATCCCCAATCATAACCTTCTCATCTACATTTTTATTTATGATGTCATCAGTTATTTATCTTATTATCCATAATAAGTCTTGAATTCCTTTTCCTTTTCTTCCAAATACATTTTGGTCATATATTCTATCCATTGTTTTGCAACCTTTTTGTTATTATTCTCATAAAATTTTTAAATCATATTATTCAGTGTTATTGGTTTCCAATTTTTTTTCTTCTCTTTATTTCCTTTTTTAAATATAAATTTTATGACTCTTGTACATATCTCTTTCTCTTTAATTCCAGTTTCTAACCCTTCATTCATAACTTCTACAAAAATTATTTTCTTGCTACTCCTTCATTTCTTATAAATATCATATTCAGTTCCATCCAGTCCTGTTGCAGAATTCATGTTAACATCTTTTAGAATTTCATTCAATTCTTTCATAGGTATTCTTGTTCTAAATACTTATTATCTTTGTTATTTAATTTTTCACCTTTTTTTAAATTTGTTCTATGTTTTGCTCTTTTTTAACAAATAATGCTAATGCATATCCATTAATTATTTTGTATATTCCTTTTTGTTGTCTTATTTGATTACCTTCCTTATTATTTAATTCTCTTTTTATTTTCTTCTTCTTTTATTATTTTACTCAAGTTTGGTGATACCTCTTCTTTCTTGTAAACAATATTTTTGTTTATATAACAAACTTTTAATGTTAATTTGATTCATTTTATATATTTCTCTTTTTTTACAAAAGGAATTTTTCTTCTCTAATAAGTCTGTGAATGTTTCTTGACTTAATATCTTATATCTCTCTTTTTTCTTTTCTTCTTTTTTTCCTTATACATTCTAAAAACACATTTTTTATATTTCTCTTTAAAATTAAGCCAACAAACAATCAAATTCCCATAAAACTCTCTCATATTCATATGCTTTTTTCCATAATTACACAAGTTCATTTTTCTCTTCTAAATCTAATGCCTTTTCATTAATTCTCTTTATTCGTTTTCCTATTCTTATATATTTTTCTTTTTCCTGTACTTTAACCCATATAGCCATTCATCCATCCATCCATCCTCAACCCCTTTTCCCATTTTTTTTAAACATGGGGTCAGGGTGTCATTTCAGCAGTGACAATCATCTTGAGCCAAGGATTACACTGCCAGGTGGCTAGCCCTGCCACAGTAAGTCATTCATACCACTCACTTGCACACATACTTGCACCTATGCAATTTAGAGTGTCCAATCCACCTACTTTTTTCTCTGGAATGTGAAATTAAATCAGAGTACCTGGAGGAATCCCATGTGACTGCAGAGAGGGCATGCAGACTCCACACAGAAGGCAACCCAGCCGAGAATTGAACTGGAGAACCTCTTGCTGTAAGGTGATAACACATAATCCGAAAATTCAGCATACTTAATTCTTCTTTTTTTAACTTTTAAACTATCAGATATTAAAAAGTAATCAATGTCTGCCCTAATTTCATTCCTTTTGTAGGTCCAGTTGTTATTGTGCCATACACTTGCCTTTCCACCTCTCGTAATTTCTTTAACCATTTTAACATCACAATTGCTCTCATTTATTCTTAAATTACAGTTAAAATCACCACCACTATAATGTCCATATTTACACAAACATATTCAAGAATATTTCTGACCATAATTTCTCACTCTTTTTGTCACATATGCATATAAAGCTATAATTCTATACATATATTTTTCCATCTCAAGTCTGTTCCCATAATTTTTCCTAGTTCCATTATAGTTACATCTAATATTTTAATGCTTTCTTAACATAATATACATATGCCCAAGCATATTTATTTCCCCATGTTCCAAACTACCACACCATTTCAAAGTTTTTCAGTTTGTGTTCATTCTTCCTTCCTCTGTTAATAATCTATCTTTTAAAACAATAATATCTGCATCTACTGCAGCAAACCATTGTAATATACCTACTCTCCTCTTAAGATTTTTCATACTGTTCACATTTAAAGCTAATATTTTCAGCTTTTAAGAACAGTTATTATAATAACATGTTTCTCTTTTCTTTCTTATTTTCTCTCAACATTATTTTTTTAATTTTCTTTTCCTTTCTTTAACTCTTTTCCCTAGTGAATTCGTTGTATTTCTTATTGTACACCAGTCAGCTTCCTCTGCTTATTTTTCTTTGTTACTTTCTTTAACTTCATGTACAACCTCTTTATCATTCACACCTTTTTGTACATTTTCTTGTATAACACATTCTTCTGTCTTTCTCCTGTATAACTTAATTTTTTTTTTGCACATTCATTTCATATTCTAGCCAACCAGTATTGTCGCATTTTCTGCACTTCAAATCACATTTTTTGCATTATGCCATTTTACCACATAAATAACATCTTTTTATCACATTAATTGATTAAATGATCATTTTTGTTCCACAAAAAAAAAACTTTTGGTTGACCCCTGTATTTCACAACACCCCTATTACCATGAACATTAATAAAATTAGGTACGTGCATAACATTATCATTTTCCATTTTCAGTATTATTCCACATTCCCATCCCTCAGTCCATAGTCCTCTTTCATCATATATTTTTGTAGTGTCCATTATTTCTTTACATATAGTTAAATGTTATTTCAGTTCTTTTGCTTCAACTTCAGTTATAAACTGGATCATTATTTTTTTTTTGTCTGTAAAAAACTTGCACATTCCACCACAACATCTTTTTATCACATCCATGTATACATATTTTTCTTTTGTTCCTATTCCATGACATGCCCAATCTCAAATATCAAGTCACAAAAAGTCACTTTATTTCCCTGACACCCTGGCCAAATTTCCCCTTATAGTATAAATACCACCTTGAGTCTCCACTGAACAGAGTCTACTAGCCTAGTGGGACTAGCCCACTCAACAAAGGATAAATGGATAAATTTAAATTAATTAAATAAATAAAATATCCGGAATGACTTCCAGGTATCTCAACAAACATTTATTCTTGTATGCATTGGGTTCAAGCGGATGGACTGGTTTAAAGTTGTATTAATTGAAATTATTGTTTGATTTGTGACCTGATTTGTGGCTGCAAAGTATTTGTGAGGGATGAATTCTCTACCAGGTTAACAAACAAAACTAGAATAAAGGATATCCTGAAAGGCTGACTAAGCCTGTATCATAACACATTCTTAATTATTCTCTCAGAGACACCACCCCATTTCTGGCATAACTTTTTTTTGGCTTTGCCGTTTCCATGCACCCTACAAATCTGTAAATTCCAAGTATGCTGCAGCTCTTCATTTCAGTAACAGTTATTTTAATTAATGAGTTAATTACAGTTGGCAAATTGTAATTATGCATAACTCTGTTTTATGGAAACTCAGACTGTGGAAAAAAAGCTCAGGATTTATAGTTATATTTGTTGTCCAGCTTACTCTTATTCAGATTATGCACCATTTGCTTTTCTTTTCCTTTATTTTCTTTTTTCTTTAAATGTATTCCATCTTTACTGCTTGCAAAACTATCAGTTACCCTCATAGCCAACTGTAATATCAGTTCCTCTTTTTCTCAGGGTGCGAATACAGTGAAAACAGCCATCACCAAGGCAACAATGTCTGTGTGGGAAAGGGGGTTCTATCTGAACCATACCTCCTGAAGACTTCCAGCTTCATTCTCACCTGTCTTGTGTGCCTAAGCTATGCTTGAAATAACAACAGGTATCCTGAGTAGGATTATCCTAACATCTGTAGTTGGCAGACCACTTATAATAATGTAATAGTCTGGTAACCCTCCTCCATATGCTATGTAGTAACATGACTGTTCAGAAAATCTTTTGATGATCACAACTGATCAAAACACTGCAGTAACCTACATTCAAATGATGCTGATAAACATTTTTTTCCTGGAATCAAAGTCTTCTTCATCCCCCACAGACCCAAATTTATAATGTGTACCAATTCCATTGTTGCACAACAATAGGGCAATGAGAAACTCCACAATACACTGCACAGCAGCCTTGAGCAGTCAATTGTTCACTCAAGCACAAGATTTTTGAGGAACTGCCTCTCTAGAAAACATAGAACAGTCCAGGTAAGCTATCTTGTCAAGTTCATAAGATTCCACACCATGCAGGTTACTGAATATTAGATATCAGTGTTCTTATACACATCTTTTCTTTTATGAGGAAATATGTATGTAAAATATCTGCAAATTAACTTAATATGGCTTAAAAGGTGGCTCATTTAGACTATGGCATATCTGGCTGGTATTTATCTGTATGGAGAACAAGAGTTTTAACTTTACTGACTACTGTTGGAGACCATAGTTACAAGGTAGGTCACTTGTTCTTTATGCCTTACAGGTGTTAAAGCCAATTAAAAAAACAGACTTTGCTTTAACACATTTTACTGCCTGTTGTGCGTAAAGTCTAAAAAACAAGTGTTTAGTACTATCTTTTATCCATGATTAAATAATCAATAGCAGTGAAGCAGTGCACAAAAACTCTCTTTATTGTGAATAACCCTGGCAGAAGGTGTTAAGTCTTAAATGGCTAGATAGTTAAAACTACTTATCACACACATGCAAGTGAACACGTAGGTTTTTGTTTATTACATTCAATTTTCTGAAGCCTTGGGGAAAATATATTGTAAAATACTTTTGTTAATAGTTATTTGTTTTTTAACAGTCAGCATCCCACATTTATGAAGTGAAATATTATCAGAGGCAGTTTTTCAGGTTAAGTCATTTGATCAACAATGACATGGATTTTTTTATAATGAGAGAAAATTATTGATATATTAACTAGAAGAGGCTACTATAAATTTTTGTTGTTGTTTTTGTGTCTTTCGGCTTTTCACGGTTAGGGGTCGCCACAGTGGAACTCCGGTCCGCTAATGATTGGCAGTAGATTTTTACGTGCCGAGTTGCCGGCCCTGACGCACAACCTTCAATGAAGGTACACCCATTCACGCATGTCTCCACACAGAAGACGGTCTAGCTGAGAATAGAACAGGACAACATCTTACTGTGAGGCGACAACGCTACCGCAGCACCACCACCGCAGTAGGCTACTATCAATGACAATTGGAAAATATTAGTAAAGGAGTTATGTACCATAGAAGTTCAAAGTCTGCACTTATCTTATATAATAGATATAATATACTAAAAATTCAGTTATAATAGTAACTAATTTACTAAATAAATATTTTCCTATACAGATTTCGGTTGCTATGGATACTATCAAAAATATTGTTAATAACTGGAAGATTATACAGGGTAATGCTGATTTAGTCAAAGTCATTGGATATACTCCTAGTTTTTCATATAAAACGTTTATAATATTAAATCTAGGAAGTTGCATATTATCGCAACCAGATTTCTTACCTCGTATAATTCATAATGCATTCACTGCTGTAAAACATTTTCTGTCAGTTGTATTGAAGAAGACTGAAATCAACATGCAAGTTCTCTCCAGAATACTGTTACATGACTGTACTTCAGGAAAAATAAGTAAGCTGTCTCTATTTTTCTGGGGCTGGAAATGTTCAGTTACATCGTGTTTTCACAACCAGGTTGCAAGCGACTCACTCTTGACATATTAGCATCAAAGCTTAAGTCCTTGTCTGTTCCTAGAAATTTATCTGAATGGTAGGTTAACATCAGCTTAATTCACGATTTTCCCGTGGTGGACGATTTCCGTGTTGGGATTGTGCCACTGTTTGGAAAACGTGGAGAATGGTCCGCCTTTAAGAAATACATCAAATGGATATTTGTCTTCAACGTCCATCACGGCAAGTGGTAGGGAAGTAGTACAGGAGTTTTAACTGGAGTAAGAACGAGAAAAATTGTAAGAAGGAGCCTGACTTTCAAGAACAGCCTCATGGCATACCTAAGGAATATATACACGAGAGTCATTTCAGAAAACCGATTCCCAGCAAAATACAAATCAGTGAAAGGCATGCAAACAACACATGCTTTGTAGTCTGTATTGAAGCAAAGCATGTTACAGTTGCTCACAGCCCTATAAATAACAAAACACAAGTCAAAAACATCACGTCAGTGCAGGGGAAAAAAAATAACCAATTGCATGCCTTACTTTAGCGCTCCATGAAGTCAGCCCAAAAGAAAACGGGCAGAAATGCACATGTAAAGAAGGACATTAATCACAACCCCAAATAGGTGGTCTTACTGGCAAGCTGCTACAGTATGCCTTAACGAAACTTCCCATTCCCTCACGGTGCTAAAGGATGAATTCCCTCACGGTGCTAAAGGATGATACCCAGGAAGAGTATTTTTTCGGTTATTCCCAGTTCTCTTTCACAAGCAATGTGATAAAAAGTAATTTGGAGTTTACACACCCCATTTCACTGTAACATGAAGTAGTTTCCCTCTAACTTTAGCAATGAGGGTGTGTTCCATATCTGGTTGCGATAATACTTAAGTACCTAAATCTAATTTGGGAACAGTTATACACTAAAATTATTATCTATTCCTTTTGGCAGACATTAAGTATAATTCATGTAAATATTGTAGATTTATAAATGAAACTTGAGTAGCAAAATTAAAACATCTTGACAAAGATATTACAGTAAAAGGTGGGTTAAACTGATTATGAAGGAACAGTGTTCTTGGCTGTATGTGATTCTTAGGATGTGCTATATGTCTATAAAATGATGATAAAATTGACCCAGGGAATTATGAACATCTTTTAGCCATGAGCAATCATGATTTCACCAATGCTTTAGCCAAATGTGTTGTTGAGTGTAAAGAATTTAAAAAGTGTTGTTCTTCAGTAATTGATTCAGTGTTCATTAAACCATTTGCAGGTGATATGCAGTGCAAATAATTGAAATGGCAAATAGTACTTGCAGCTGACAAAAAGTCTTGGGCTTAATGAATCTAAAAATATTAAGTGCTTATTGAAAGTGCAGACATTTTAAAATGTTAAAGTGTTGATATTTTAGTAATATTTTGTATTTTTTAATGCATTAGTATATTTATATATATTTTTGTGACATGAATTGTTGTACATTACATAGTTTAAAAAGGCACATTAGCTGGTTCATCAAGTAATTATGTTTATGTGATAATTATGTTTTTACTATGGTATTTGAGCATATTTAAACTTGAATTGAATTATAGGATGTAAGTTCGGAAGATATTGGGCCAGATTCACGAAGCCTCCGTGTAAGAGTTATAACTCTTACACGGAGGCTGCAGTTAAACGGTGTGATGTCAGCATGTCATGCATATGCATGAGGTGCATGAGGCATGCTGAATCACACTAGTAACTCTTACACGGTCCGTGTAAGAGAGTAGGGGGCATGTCTGTAGGCTAAGCCCTGCAAGCGGACACGCCCCCGGAAGACTATAATGGCTGAAAGTAAACAGCCACGAGAGGCCATGGAAATGTGAATAAACACACTACACAACACATGCCCTGACTGACCATCAGTGTATAAAGTGAAGAGATGTTATAAAATTAAATTAAAACCTTTTTTTTTTTTTTTTTAAAACCCCGTAAATGTTTGCTACTGTGTGCCGTGTGCGCGGGTGTGCTACTAGCGCAATCACAGTTAGCAGTCAGTGGAAAAGGATATAAGAACTAAATATGCAGAGTAAACCAAGAAGTAATAGCTTAGCGGTAGAGTTGCCGGCCTAAGAGTAGACAGGCAGGGTTCGAGCCCCCACAACAACCTTTTTTTTTGTAAATAAGCACTAAAAAGCCCCCTGACAGTATTGTACAAATGTAAATGTATTCCCTTTTGTAAAATGGAATGAAATGGAGCATATATTTTGAAGTAACACAATAATAAAAATAGTCAGAAATGTACTGATAGCTAAGCTGCTGTGAGACAGACTGCCCGTAGCTGAGTACTGTTTAACAAGCTGCAAACTGCATGCCCGTTGCTAAGCACTGGTTTAATAGGCTGAAACTGTTTGCAACTAGCTGTGCTTAGCTGAACATGTGTGTCACTAGCCAATTAAGATTTATCCCAGCGACACCGCTTGCGCCGCTCACAAGCTAACTGCCAGTGCGCATGTTAGCTCAGCAAATGAGCGCAGACCTGGTTTTAAGTGCTTAAAAGTGCTTTTGGCATGTTTGATTGACAGGTCCTCAACTCAGTTCTGTAAGGAAAATCAAAAATCAGTTGTCAGATTTGAACCCAGGATACCATGCACTAGAGTCAAGGTACTAAACCACTAAGCCATGACAGCAGTACCTAGAAATGCAGAAATAGCATATATATGTGATAAAATCCAGATTGGAGCATGATAAAGCATTTTCAGTGAAGTAGATACAATTCCAAAACGGCCAATCAGAGAAATGTGTGGGAAAAGAGGCATATATAAGCCCCATAGGCGGGAATACACAGCAGAAACGATTGTAGAACAGACCTGCAGTCAGAATGAGTGGAGTAGGTGAGGGACGTTGCTTTCGAGCACAGCGTTGGGACGTTGAGGAGTCCAGATACATGGTCTGGCTCCTTGTCCATCATCACGAGGCCCAACTCATGCAGGGCCAGGTCTCATGGGGAGCGTACAGGGCAGAGGCATGGGACCAGATGGCTCGTGATCTGACCAGTGCTACTGGCATTCCACGCACTGGTGAGCAGGTCCGTCACCACCATGCGGACCTGAAGCGACGCAAGCAAGACCAGTTGACCGAATGGATCCAGGAGGCCCGGGATATGCCCAACGTCCCACTACTGAGTAAGTTACATTTTACTTTTGTATGTGAGGATTTCAACTGGATGATACTATGGAGATGTGTAGTCCAATATTACTACTTTCGTATTACAGCTGCAGGTGTCCGCTCTATGAACCCATGAGATGCATGGTCAGAGCTGGTGTGGCTGCGCCACCATGCAGGTTAGTAACCCCACCCAGTACTTGTAAATATATATTATACTGTAGCATGTATCAGAACACTGCAGTGTATTGATTAAAAGTAATATAATGTGCAAGCAAGATTTGAAAGTCTGCAGGTATGGCTGCAACAAGTTCATCAGTATGCAAGTGTAACTGGAAATATAATTGATAGAATTAAACAGTGCTGTAATACAGATGTCCCACCATTAATTAAAATAGTGTAACCTGCAGTAGTCTCAAGAGTACAGCTTCAGAATCTGAGGTAGTCACATGTGAGATATATCCCCTGTTGAAATGCTGAATCATGACAGAAGTGAGGCTGTTGGAAAGTGTTTGAATCACCACCAGTCTAACATGTGAACAAAGCCTAGAAGTAGCAACCTGAACTGTGAAGTTGCAGGATGTGTGAGAGTGACAGAAAGGGTCATGTATGAATAAATAAAGTAGTAATAACCCCTGAATATATTACCCCAGTGTGTTTCTACAGAACTAAATGCATGTGGGAAGTACAACTTAATATCCCAAACTGATTTGAGTGTGTCAGAATCTGGAATGTCTAGGCCAAATTCTGTATATGGTGATCACAGTAAACAATTTGCAGATAGAATGAATGATTATTTGACAGACTAAACAGCCATAGTTGTCCCCTGTCCTGTCATCAAAGTGTAGCAGGATGATGTATCTGATCAAATTCAAAATAAGTAGGATAGTGATAGGTTCATAGGTTCATAGGTTCATACTAGGCTATCTGCCCAAGGGCATTTATAAGCCTAGCCCATAGTTATGTGGCTTTCGCCACCCCTTTAGTTTGAATAAAAACTATGTCTATCATTTTTCTGTGCCTCTGTCAAGCAGTGACACTGAAGTAATCCCTGGGGTATATCTGCGATCTCCCATCCATTGGTCAAGATTCCTCTTGAACAAGGCCAGCGAGGTGCTCTGCCTCACATGTACCGGGATTTTGTCCCACAGCATAGGGAGTCTCTGGGTGATGAATCTGTCCCTCCAGCACGTTCTATTTATAACCGTGTCAAGGTTTAAGTCTCCCGCCCTTGTGGTTCTGAGGGATCTAGATTCTATGAGGTGAAGCATATTCATCAGATCTGGGTTTGACATGGCCTTATATGTCAGGCACAGGTCACCTCTGAGCAAGCGGTATGAGACTGAATAAAGCTGGAGTTCTTTCAGTCGGGCAGCATAAGACATATTTTTGAGACCCTTTATCCTTTTGGTGAGGAACTTTGGGGCCTTTCAAGCTGCATCAGGTGTCTGGTCAGATACATTCGAACGGGCATTGTACTCAATCATAGGTCTAATGAGTGATGAGTACAGGGGACGATGACCTCCCTTGATCTAGATGTGAATCCCTTCATGATCAGGTGGGCGATATAGAAGGTTTTCCTAACTACTTTAGCAACATGAGTGTCAAACGAAAGACTACTGTCAACTTGGGTCCCCAGATCCCTGATGACTTTTTCTGTGCTCAGTGGATTGTCACCTATATGGTAGCTAGGGGTAACCTTGTTTTTCCCGAAGGGTATGACTATGCATTTCTGTGGCTTATACTTCAGGCCATGGCTCTGGCACCAGTTATCCGTTTCTGTGAGGCCGCTCTGGAGGATATCTGTGTCAGATGTGTTTTCGACTATGGCCCAGTTTGCAGTCATCTGCAAACTTTGTCAGCCATAACCCTCCTGTGTTTGCTTGTACTTCAGAAAAGTAGATGCCGAACAAGAGTGGACCCAGGACTGAGCCCTGTGGGACACCACTTGTGACAGGCTTTGAGTCTGACATGGCTCCAGCAACTCTGACCCTGTGGGTTCTGTCGCTTAGCCAGTTTGCAACCCATCTTGTGATGTATGGGTTTACATTCAAGCTGATGAGTTTTTCGATGATACCTGAGTGGGGTATTGTGTCAAGGCCTTTGCCAGGTCGAGGTAGGCTGTATGGACTGCCTTTCCCTCATCAATGGCCTTGGTGACTGTCTCGAAAAAGTCAACCAAGTTTAAGAGGCAGGATCTGCCTTTGACAAAGCCAAACTGGGTTGGATCCAAAGTCTGCAAGTTCCCTATGTCTTTATTTATGAGTTCCATTATGATCCTCTCCATGGCTTTGCAGATAAGGCTTGTCAAGCTAATGGGCGGTAATTTCCAGGGTCTGTGGAGGCACCGCCCTTATGAAGTGGGACCACAGTCGCCATGCGCCACTCCTGGGTGCGTATCCTGAGGTGAGGCTAAGATTAAACAGCTGTCCTAACTGTGGGTTTAATTCCTCGTTGCCTTCATGAAGCACACAGCCGGGGCCACCATCCGTCCCATGGATGCTGTGTTTTTGCCTTAGTGAGGGCAGTTCTCACCTGGGCGTTGGAGATGTTTGGGGGCTACAATCCTCTGGAATAGATATCTCTCCTTTGGGGGAGGGGAGAAGTTTGCACTGAACCTGTCAGCCAGTATGTTAGCAATGTGTGTAGGTTCAGTAATTTTCACATCATTTTGAACTAATTCTGAGCATATCTGGGAGTTTCCTCTTAGGTTTCTAACATAGCTAAAGAAGGCCTTATGATTGTCTTTAGAGTCCTTGGCGATTTTTCTCTCAAAATTTGCCTTGGATGATTTTATGAGAGCTCTTAGTTTTTACTTATAATGATCAAAGGTGTCTTACCTTTCAAGGATTTTGCTCTATCTTGTAGTAGCTTCCTCCTTTGTTGTAGAGCTTGTTTATGGCTGGGGTCCACCAGACTGGACGCTTGCCTTTGGTACAGAGAGTCTTAGTTTTGTTTGGGATTGCCTGATCCATGCAGTCCTGTAGGTGCTGGTAGAAGGCATTTGTAAGTGATTCAGCGGTTTGAGTAATGTTTACCACTGGCTCAGGGGCCTTAAAGGAGACCACACTAGTTTTTAGAAGTGTGAAATCGGCTTTTGAGAAGTTTTTCACTGTGGTCTTTTTGTTTCAGGTGGGGCGGGATGAGGACCTCCAGCGAGATTAGTTTATGATCTGATCTCACCAGTGAGGGGTATACTTCGGTGTTGAACATTTTGATCCCATGTTCGTGATGATGAGATCAAGTATGTTTTCACCTCTTGTGGGGATGGTGACTAGTTGTTCCATGGCATTTGAGTTTATGAACTCCAGGAATCTTTGGGTTAGAGTGTTCAGGCTTGAGTAGTGTTCCCAGTCTATATTAGGGTAGTTGAAGTCACCTAGTATGATGGTGTTTGGAGATACATTTATCCTCCAATGTTTTCAGGAAGGCCATGTGAGGTTCCTGAGTTTGAGAGGGTGGCCTGTAACATGCTACAAATTGCAGAGCAGTCTTGCCTATGGTTAATTGCACCTGGATGGTCTCCGATGCATCGCGTTGCCACCAACCTTGAGGTGTGGGTGTCCTTTATGAATATGGACACCTCCTTTCTTGGTGTTGTCCAGATTTTGGGGCCGAACGTATGATATGAGGTGAAACCTGTTAGTGCTGGGGTGCTCTCAGGAGCCTTGAAACAGGTTTCTGTCACAGCACAGACATCGATGTTCTCCATATTGAGAAGGGCCTCAGTCGTGCATCTTGAGATTGAGACTTCTGGCATTGAGCAGCATTACCCTTAGTTTTTTCCTTTTGGTGTTCTAGGGTGGTAGGTTTAGAATTTGAGCCTTGCCTAAAAAGGCACTATGGGGTGGCAAGAGCCTTTGCCAATATCCGAAGCCCAGGGTGACAGGTGCAAGCCGTCCCTTGCGAAGCAGCGTGGCTTGTCCAGCATGTCATCCCAGGCAGACAGACATTGGATCCCCTTTGAATGACACCAGAATTTAAGCCAATTATTAAAGCTGATCATCTTATCACTGTATTGTGGCATCATTCTAGGTGAAGGTAGGATACTGCTCAAGGTCAGGGTCATACCTGCCTGGGCTACATAATCAGAGAGCTCCTCGACGTCCCTTTTCATGTAGTCCAAGGAGGTACGTCTCAGGTCGTTGACACCAGCGTGGACAATGACTGAGTCGTACTTGTACCTGCTGTTGAGAGACCTGAGTGCTTGCGTTATGTGATGTATTTGTAACAGGTCTAGCATGATAGTCAAATAAAAATTATTTTGAAACATCAGCTTCAACTTAATTGTGTACCTATTACAAATGTAAATCAATGTGTAACATATGAATGTGTTATCACTTTCTATCTCCACCCAACCCTATAATTCCATATAACAATACCCACTAAATAATGGTATGTGAACATTTCATTAATCATGGACATTTGTCTGTTCCAAAAATATATGCATGTCTGTTCGTGCATGTGCCCTGTTCATACCTGCAAATTTGATGGCCTGTTGCCATTAATCAACCCTGCATGTTGTTTGACTGTGTATTTCTGTTCAAATAATGCATGTGATATTGATATGCCCCTTGTTCAATGGTGTTAATATCTGGGTGTTTGTTTGATGGGAATACCAATGCATGCTGTTACAACTAATCTGAATGGAATAAAATGCCACTAACCCAAACTAACATAACAACTCACAAACCTAGAACGCTTGGGAAGGCAGGTCACAGCGACCCACCTCTCCCACCTCAGCTGGCCTGCACCTGGCACTAGTGCCCAGGCGGACCCTCCGGTGGCCCTGTGCCACCTTCGGGTGGAAGCGCTGCAGGATGGGGCCGTCCCCTCTGCAAGTGTGGCCGGAGGGGTTCGCCCACTCACCCTCCAAGGTGTCCGGTCTGTGGTGCGAAGGGAGATCCAAGACTCCATTCTTGGGCCCCTACGCCAGCTTGAGGCTCGTGGTGGCACAGCTAACGGCCCGGCCGTTGCCCCACAGCCCCAGCACAGCCCCATCCTGGGCTGTGAAGGAACAGTGGCAACTGCCTATGGGTGGGGATATCAGTTCCACTGTTGCTATCTGTGGGCTCATGCATCTCGGATATCCCAACATCCGTCCCCGTCAATTGTGTAACCCCCCCACATGTGTCATACACCGCCCCTGTATGCGTCTTGTCTGTCTTGTCTGTTAACCTACCCAACCTACCTCCCCAGCTATACCGACTTCCTTCACCTGACATACCACTCTCACCTGAAAAAAAAAAAAGGGCACTCTGTACCCACAAAAAAATTACACCCCATACATAGCTGTCCATGTCGCACACATGTCTGCTTGACATTGAAACAGTTAATTACAATTGGCTGTACAACAAATATTAATGTTGTCCTGATACCTCTTTCAGGGGTGAAAGGTTTCCAATGTCTCACCAAAATACATGGAAATGCACAGCTGTTGCTGCCAAAGACATGGGCATCTATGGGCCTTACCTACATCCCTCCTGCAAATCCCACGCTTGTTTCCCTACTGTCTTACCCTCTTTGTGACCCCTTTTCACCACTTTCCTGTCACCCCTTTTTCTTTTCTTTCAAAGAAATTAGCTGGTGTGCGCTTGTGTTAGCGGAGCTCACCGCCAGTGGGCAAGATAAGTGAGCTCGCAAACGAGCGCAGACCTGGTTTAAAGTGCTTAAAGGTGCCTTTATGGCACTTTGATTGACAGGTCCTGTACTCAGTTTGAAAGTTTGCAAAGAAAAATAAATTCCCACTGTCAGTCTCGAACCCAGGACCTTGGTAATATTAGTCTGTATGACCTACCACTAAGCCATGCTTGCCTTACAAGAGCATAGTGCTAAAATAAATATAACATGTAATAGTAGGAATCAGTATAAAAGCAATATAGGAGGTGTACTATCCAAAGCATGTCAGGTAGAGTTTCAATGGCCAAATTACTGGATTCCCATACTAGTTCAGTGTTAACAGAAACAGCCCTGCTACTTGTTAGCTTGTACATAATAAAGTAAGGTAATGTACATATATGAAGGTATGTATATCTACACATACAGATATATAAATATATATTAATACATATGAAATATAGTTGTAGGTGTCAGTATCCATACACACTCACTACAGGAAACAGTGAAGATAAATGCAGCAACCAGAATCTGCAACACAGCCTGGCTCCTGTGAGACCTACTAACCCCTTTAACTGCTTAAAGGTGCCTCCAGCACTTTGATTGATAGGCCCTATACTCAAGTCACAAGCAGAATATAAGCATACTAGTAGGCCCTACCCCAAGACCATTGTAACACTAGTCTGTATGAGCTACCACTAAGCCATGACTCTCATACAGGAATATAGTGCTAAATAAGTGGAACATGTAATAGTAGGAATGAAGATAAAGGCAATATAGTATGACTACTAACTAAAGCATGTCAGGCAGACTTTTATAGTCCCAATTACTGGATTCTCCCATACTAGTGTAGTGTTAACAGAAACAGCCATGCTAATTGTTAGCTTGTACCCAATAATGTCAGCTAATGTACATATATGAAAGTATGTATATGTACACAGATATATATATATATATATATATATATATATATATATATATATATAGCAATACATATGACATATAGTTGTAGGTGTCAGTATGCATACACACTCACTACAGGCAACAGGCAAGAGAAATGCAGCAACCTGAATCTACAACACAGCATGAAGCATGGGAGATGTACTAACCTTCACACTCACAGAACACTGTCAACAGCATACCAGCATAGTCCACGCCCTACAATCTGAAAGGGCAACGCCTATCTCACATACCCTTTTATAGCAGTGTCCTGAAATCACAGTGAGACATGCAATCAGTACACACCTGGCTGCATGCAATTAGCAAATGCTGTCTTACAATTGGTGCAGAGGCCATCACATGGACCTATGCAGATACCTACAAAAGCAATGAGTACCCACACTACACTCATGCAATACATTCATTGCACAAAACCGACAGAGAAAGAGAGAGAGAGACAGAGAGAGAACAAAACAGAAATAAAGACAGCCAGCAGCAAAACCAGCAGCAGCAGCAGCAGCAAACTTCAAGCAGCACCAGTGACACACCAACAGCTGCCACAAACACAGGTAATGCAAAGTAGCAGGTTAATACTGTTTACTGTGACACCTCCAAATGTATCATAGTTCACTATCTATAGGTATGTGCATGAGATAGGTTGTGTGTACATAGTCCTGAAATATAAACATATGTAATATTGCTGTACATGTTACCCATACTTAACACTTCCATAGCTTAGAACACAAGGCCAGTTGTGCATATGATGCAATAGTTCCCAGGGTCAGTAGAGGTTCCTCCTCAATGGTGTGGGACCACTGTGTATGTATGGCACTGTTCAGGTACATATCCTGTAGTATGGCCAGGGATTAATATCAGTCTGTCATGTGGTGCTATGTCCTCCAGGGGTGAATGTAGCACACATCCAGGGATACCATTTCGTAACAGTGATGCTATGTGTTCTGCAATGATGAAGGTGGCTCTCACCTGGACATGTGAGAGGATAGGGAGGTGACAGTCATTTGGGATAACTAATACCACATGTGTAGGAGAATGGGGGACCTGCACCTAAACTGTCTGCAACAATGTTGCCAATATCTGTGCATGTGGTGAATGTGAAGCATCTTAACACTGCTGACCACAGATGCCTTGCTGTCATGTGAATCTGCCCTGTGCTGCAGTAGCCTCCTACTATTTTTATACAATATGCCTGTATCTGTACTCCACTGGACATGATTAATAAGTCGTGTGCAGTTGTTCTGGGTTAGATATGTGTGTGCACAGTACATGCAGTATGTGGGATGTCTGTGGTAAGCATATGCAAAGGTGCTGGCGGTGTTGTGGCTACCACTGGCCCATTGGGCTGCATGGATAGCATCACTGTCATAACTACTGAATAACTGTGTAATTAAATGCATACATAGCAAGGTAGTGTACTGTGCTTGTGGTGTTGTTCGGATATGTAAATCCAGGCTGAGTAATGTGTGCACATCACAGGGTTGGGTTGGATGGCAACACACATCCAGTATGTAGGGATGAACACCCAGAATGTGTCAGACGTGTCGCCTGTGCAGAAGTATCCGCCATTACCTGTGCATCCCCCACAACACACACACATGCAACATATGGCAGAAGTACTATAGCAGTACACACATGTTCATAGGTTCATACTAGGCTATTTTCCCTAGGGCATTGGTGAGCCTAGTAGAATGTGTTTGTCTTTCACCACCCAATTACAAGTTATGCTGCTATGCCCTTGTCCGATGTTAGTATACTGTGCCTCTGTCTAACAGTGACATAGAAGTGATACCTGGGGTACAACTATGATCTACATCCAGTCATCCAGATTCCTATGGAAGAGAGTCAATGAGGGACTCTGCCTAACCTGTAGTGTCAGCTCATTACAGAGTGAAGGGAGCCTCTCAGTCAGGAATATGCCCCTCCAGCATGTCCATGGATGTCAGTGCTGAGGTCCAGCTCTCCTGAGCATGTGGCTGTATGGGACTCTGATTGCCTGAGGTGCAGCATGTTCATTACTGCTGGGTAGGACATGGCTGTATATGGCACGCACAGATTGCCTCTGAACCGCAATAAGCCACTGAGTCCAGCGGGATTTACTTTACCTGGGAAGCATATGACATCTGTGTGAGCCATTGCGCCCCTTGATGAGGTACTGTTGTCCTGTACCAGTTGCTGTGGGTGTCTGGTTAGGTACATCCCAAAAGGTGCATTGTACGCAATTATAGGCTTGATGATGGATGAGTAAAGAGGCACAATGACCTCCCCTGCCATACATGTGAATCCCTCATGATTAGCTGGGCTATATAACATGTCTTTCAATCCACATTGGCCATGTGGTTGACAAATGACAGACCGCTACCATGTTTCTACCCCAGGTTCCCAACCACGCCTTCTGTACTCAATGGCCTAACACCTATGTTGTACTGTGCCACTAATGTGGAGGCGTGGAATCTGCATTGAATACTGATACTCCCTCCTTTGTTCAAGTGTTGTGGCCGACAAGAATGGTAACAGCTATAACCTGGTAGTACTGGTGTGCTCCTGTGAAACCTGAAACAGGTTCATGTTACTGCACAGATATCGATGTCCAGCATGTCAAGTAGGGTTTTGAGTGTGCATCCTTAGGTCTAGACTTCTGGTGTTGAGTAGCATCACTCACTTCCTCATCCTTTGTGATACAAATGGATGTGGGTTTGCCTTATGAGCCTTGCCTAATACAGGCACTATGGGTGTAGCAAGAGTCTCCGCCAAATTCCAATGGGACAGGGTTGACAGGTGCAAGCTGTCCCTAGCAAAGCATACCAACCCAAGATGGCAGGCATTGGCACACCTGTGAATGACACCAGTATGTCAGTCAATTGTTGGAAGGGATCATCGTGCCTTGATATTGTGGCATGGTTCTAGGTGAGGGTAGGATGCTACTCAAGGTCAGGGTCAAACTGTCTTGGGCTACGTGCTCAGAGAGCTCTGTACTGTCTCATGTCATGTAGTCCAGGGAGGAATGTGTCAGGCCATTCACACCAGCATGGACAGTGACTGAGTCATACCTGTACTTGCCTTGGGGTTACCTGAGTGTTTGTGTTATGTGGCAGGTCATAGTGGCCGACAGGCTGCACACCGTGACCCTCACCTCATTAAGCCTGGTGAACATGATGTTAGTGTGCCTGATGATAGAGGCACCTAGTACAGGTGTATGAGGTGTGTTGTTTACTGTTAATGGCTGTGAGTGTTCGGCACATTGGCTTTGTGTGATATGTGTTGCACATGTTCGTTTCCGTGGTAGTGGTTGCATGGATGTCTGCTTAGGAGGTCTCTGCTGCATAGGCATAGCTGTGGTCCAAGCCTACAAGTATGTTTATGTGTGATCATGTGTTAGGTCCGCTGTTGTGGTAGGTCTATGTGAGACTGGAAGTGTAGTGTGTGGTCTCCTTGGCCACCTGACTGGTTATGGCGGTATTGAGTAGACAGAGCCTAGCCTCCAGTTTGGTATATGGTTGCATCACTCACATGAGTTTGAATTTGTTGTTAGGAGGAGGGGGTTGTCTGTGTACATGCATCTGTTCCAACATTGTCTCTGGAGTACCACACTCACCAGCTGGACTGGGGAGGGAACTGACAACTGACCTCTGGACATGCTAGAATACTATTCTGAATTCTGTAATAATTAATGATTGAAAACAAGGTACAGTGGGGAGTGAGGGTGTACTGACATTACCTACAACTGCAGACTGATATAAAAGTGTCAGTGAGCAAGTGCCAGGTAACCTAAGTACAATGTGTCACAATTAAGTAAATGCAACAATGAGAAGCAGTCACTTGCTGTCATGTGTAACATGGAAATACGTACAGTAAGCAATGCAGATATCAGTAGTGAGTCACAGACGTGTTGACAAGCTGTGTACTATGTGGAAGTAGCATACCAGTGAAATAACAAGCTAACAAATAACAAGCATATAAACAAAGGTAGATCCAGGAGGCCTGGATGTAGTGGTTGCTACAGCAAACAAGGTGTAGCAATGTCAGTAAGATACAGCTCAGATATGCAGGCACTATAAACCTGAAACCAGATGTCCCCAGCTATGAATGGCAGAGTACAGCCTATTGTCACACACGAGTGCAGACCACAAACCTTGTTAATGTTAAATAACTGGCCTGAAGGCCAACTGCCCATACCAGAACTAATACACTTGTACACTGGGCCCTCAATCAGCAGTGCCCAACATCAATGGATGAAAGATATGTGTCCTGCCACCACAGTGCTTGCCACCAACCTCCCTAATGTAAAACAACTGGTCTGAAGGCCAAGTGCTTAGTACAAATGACATAGAATGATAGCTACACTGTAATCAAGTTTTAACCAAGCAGTAATAAGTAGAAGTTAATACTCCCTGTATAGAATGTGTACCATGTATTGTTGAGATACTATGCTGATAACCTGTTTGTGTACCTTTCCAGCTTGACATGGCTCCAAAAAGGAACCCATCATATTCTGCTGCAGAGGATGACGTGATTCACCAGAGCCTGGTGCGTGACTATGCCATCCTGTTCTCACGCACCACCCAGAATCAGCAGGAGAGGTCTGCACTGTGGCAAAACCTCGTTAGCAGGATAAATGATGTTGGCATGCATGATAGGACATATGAGCAGGAGAGACATCACTGCAGTGATTTGATAAGAAATGTCCACCAGCGTGCTGCAGATATTCGCAGGCAACAGGTTGCCACAGGTGGGGGGGTGGCCACACATCCCCCTCACCAGACAGGAGGGGCTACTGCTAAGTGTTGTGGATCCAGCCCCAGAACAACAACAGCAACACCCATGCATCATGATGGAGGTTGGATCCACACAGCAGCAACACACTGAGGTAAGATGCCATATTCATTTATTGTTATTACTTTTACATTTGTTGACCCAGATAGTCTAGCTGGATATATGTCCATTTTCAGTAGAGGCCTGTGGAGAAAAGCTCCACACATAACGTAATAAAGGCAGACAGACAAGTTGTTAATACAGACAGCCAACATGATAGGATTGTACACCAGCCTGTTAACTAAATCAACATACATGTAAGGAACTCAAACAGTTTAGAGTCATACACAATATACCGCTGGTTTAAAAGCAATCCTACCTAAAGCATAACGGTTATGCAATAAGGCAAAAGCCAGATACATAATAGTTAGGGCTCAGAAGGGTAGAGAAGTAGAAGGAGTATGAAAGATACAATGATATGGAAGAGGCAGGAGTCAAGAAGGGAAGTGAGGAAAGGAAGGAAGACAGTCAAGAGGATGTGGGAGGGATGGGAGAAGTAGGTCAGAGCATAGAAGGACATCAAGGTGAAAGAAACAGGGTAGAAGCTAGTTTCTATGCACAATGAGGGGTTAAAGGTAAAGAGAGGGTAGGGAGAGGGACGTTAGCCTGTACTCCAAGAAGAACAAAGCCAGTGGTTTGGGAAGTACAGTTTGAGGTGTCATTTGAAGAGAGGTAAGGGTGAGATTAGAGTTAACCCCTGGTATGTACATATGACTGTTCTGTACACTGTTACTTCATGCACGCATAAGGTGTGCATGTGGTATGTATCTGTCATCATGATATATATACAGACATTATGTGCAGCTGATGTGTATAAGGGAACTAGTGTACTACTGTACTGTATCATGTGCAAAACAAATGGCACACATGTGCCCACTGACATTACTCTCTTCACACTTCCAGGTCCCTCCCATCTAGCAACGAGGCAGGCCATACATGCTGGTGAGTCTTTTTAACATTATCTGTAAAGCAATTTAGAAAACTAGGAAGAGTAGTGTAACTCTGTAGTAGACTTGCTGGTGACTGTGTTCACAATACCCGTAATACAGTTGTAGTAGATTGAGTAGTGTAACACGGTACTGATGTTTGTGTTTACTGTGGGGTGTGCATGTGTGCAAGTGTGCCTGTGCCCAAGTGTGCATGTGTGTTAGTGTCCATGAGTGCATGTGTCCATTTCTGAATGTGTGCATTAGTATTGAAATGCATCTCTGTCAAATATGTATGGAGACTGTAATCTGTGTTCCATGTTTTCCTCCTGTAGGTTCTGGTGCTGCTCTGGTGACCTGCAGCAGGGAACCTGAATCTTGTGCCCAAGGTACTGATGATGATGAAATATCTGTAATGGTGCAGGAAGGTGTGTCTGGGTCCACCATTGGTCAGCCAATTGACAGTACACAGCTTTCAACCCCGTCAATGCGCACAGTCATCCTGCCATTACATCCTTTGTCACCATTGTCCCTAGGTGATGGACAGTCTGCAGTGGGCATAGATCAGGGTAATGTGGTACCTGTGGTACATGCATCCCCACAAGGCAGCCATGAGCAGGGGCCTCCAATGGTACCACGCAGACAGTCGCCCATGGGTTCTCGTGGGGGCATCCGTGGCCGTACTGCCTCTGGCCGACGTGCCCAAGGAGGTATGTCAACCTCCACTATGTTTTGAACTGTCATGCAGGCACAGGTACGTATGGAAAGGTACACCAGACAGGGTCTGAGGGAGCTGAGAGAATGTCGCACAGCCATGACAGATGGCATGCGTGACGTGGCGAATGCTATCCGTAACTTCACAGATGTCATTGACAGACGTTGCGGGGGCATAGAACAGCTGCTCCACAACCAAATGTCGATGGGTCACGGCCATGGTGTGCGCTTGCGACATCGACGCGGGCCATATGCCAGCAACAGCACCAGCTGGCAGTGGCCGCGATCGACAACAGGCCCACTACAAGACCTCAAGTGCCAGCACCAGCCCCAGCAATGCTGGGTCTGTGCCGTCATCAAGACGCCCCAGGAGACCACGTGCACGTGGCTCTGGACAGTCGCAACAGGGAACTGTGTCCAGTCAACACACCCCTGCTTCCGATAACAGTACCCAGTCTGGGTTAGTACCGGATACGGCCTGTAGCACCCCTGCCAGGCACAGGTACCGTGTCCGTGCCCACAGACACTGATCTGGATGACCTGACAGGTGCAGTCTGTGGCTGTCCACAAAACCCTGTACATGGCAGCCATTATGTGGGACTGTGTGCGTGCTTACACACATGCAGAAACCTAACACCTAGGGCAAACACATACACACACACACTGCACCAACACTGGTCCACCCTGTACTGCTGCCCCTCACAAACACACATACACACACATGTCAATTGGTGTTACCAGTGGCTGGCTTGGGCATACCTAACCCACACCCTGTGCATATGATGACACTGTGCCACCTCCTGCATACTACAACATCGGTGCAGGTAAAGGTAAACACATTGCTGATGCACAGGGTGACTACATAGATGTGTATAAGTAGTAACATGTTGGTAACTGTTCACTGTTCCAGTATAATTGTGTGTATATCCCAGCAGTCCTGCTGCAGTAACTGTATGACTGTCCTCAATTGTTATATGCACCCATACTACTTACCAAAGTGTACCAGCTGCACACCATCACATGCTAACATTGACTATGGCAATGCGCATCTTGTGCTGTTACGTAGATTCAGCTATATGTAACTGTTCTGTCACACATGCATTTATACACACCCTGCTACCCACACACATGCACACACTCACCTGCCATTCCCATTATTTATCACCCTACATGAGTAGCTGTTGATACATGACAGGTACACATTTGAGAAGTGCACTATGTTGTTTACTACTGGCGTCCCCTTCTCTACCTGTACTCACAGGGTGCAGGCAACTTCATCGGTTGAAAGATGTAATGTGCATCAGGTACTGTAGTACCCTGATTGCCACATCAAACATGTTTCCCATATGGAAATGCACACACAGACACATCCCACATCCACACACTTGCCACATTCAGGCTTCAGAGCACTATCTAGGTATATTTGGGTACATGTGCATGTTACAGTAGCATGTAACACTATACTGAGTACTGGCAGTTGTCTATTGTCATGTTGTCTGTATAGAATAAAAGAATTGTTTGATTATCCTACTCCGTTTTGTGGACATTACTTGAAGATGTGTTACCTTACATGTGTTATTGGTACCACCACCTTCTCTTTTGTAGTTTTGTTTGTATAGGGTGCTATCAACATCACTGCTTGTGAAGGGTAATGACCACCCTGCAGTGTATAGCTCCATGTGGCAAAAGCCACATCCCACCCCATCATTGTGCACACACACTAACCCCACCAACAGTAAAACACATACTTTCCATTTGCAAGATTCAAACCCATACCTAACTGTGTTATGACAGTAGAAACAGACACATTAGCAGAGTGTGCTATTTGCAGTAGTTGGAGAAATCCCTACTAATGCTGTACTTAGAGGGTGCTGACATCATCTGTGTGTAGGAGGAGGGATGTGCACCCTGTAGTGTGTTCTCCCAGTTGTCAAAAGGCAGTTAACCCTCCCAGCATAGTGCACACACATAAACCCCACTCATACTAACACACATATATTCCTTTGCAGGATTCAAACCCCTACCTAACTATGTTATGACACTGGAGAAAGACGATTAGCAGAGCGCCGCTATGCAAATTACTGGAGGACTTTACTACAGGTAATATAGTTATACAGTCCTGACATCATCAGTGTTTCAAAAGGGGAATCTGCATCCTGTACTGTACTGTCACAGTTGCTAATAGTGACATTTCCAACACACACATCGATGTGTTTGAGGTTTGCATATGTGGGGGATCCAGTACTCCAGTGTGATGAGTATATGGTTTGATTGCAACAATGAGGGACATACTCCGAGTGGTGAGCTGTTTGTACTCATGGTTGTGATGATCAGGTCTAGTATATCTTCCCCTCTTGTGGGAAGGTTGGTTACCTGTTCCATAGCCAAAGACTGTATGATCTATGTGAACCCTAGAGCTTGGGTATTGTGGCTTGTGTAATGTTCACAGTCTATGTTTGGGTAGCTAACGCCACCCAGTATGATGGTGTTTGCAGAGTAATCTAAACTGTCCTGTGTCAGCATGAAGGCTGTGTGGGAGTCCTGAGTTTGAGAGGGTGCTGTAAGAGCTCCTCTGTGTCTCTTGCCATGTGGTCCAGGGAGGTACGTCTCAAGTTGTTTGCACCAGCATGGACAATGTCTGCCTCATAGCTGTACTTGCTGTGGAGTGACCTGTGTGCCTGTGTTATGTGGCACATGCTATCACCCGACAAGTAGCTAACTGTGACCCTCACCGTGCTCTGTCTGGAGGGCGGCACGTCTGTCAACAGCTCATGTCAAGCAAGTTCACACCCCTCATAAATGATGTGGAAACCTTCTAAGGCCCAAGGCCTGTTGACAATATGGACCAGACTGCAGATACCTCTATAAAGGCATTCTATGGACACATTCAGGAATGCATGGATCATGAAGCCATATATGAAAGCATGACCCAATTCTCCATAGGCAGATGTCCTGGGTGCCGGACACCAGCCATAAACACACTATACAATAGAAGGATGACGCCACTACATGATACAACAACCTCCCAAAATGTGAAGGCACCACTGATGAGTATTGGAAGACAACTACAGGCACCCATATGATTGTCTAAGGCCATCTTTGAGAGAGGGTTCCACAAGCCACTGAGGATAATCACAAGGCTGCCTGTAGTTATGTTAGTAACCTGGGTGGTACTACCCAGATATGCTCAGAGGTAATCCAAGATGTCACACAAAATACAAAACATGCAGACATTGCCATCATCCTAGTGGGCAGGTTCAATGCTGCCTTCTCCCCCCACCACACCAAAAGGGTGCATATGTCTCGTGGCACAGTGCTGCCCCCCCTGACATCACAGATGCTCAGGTAAGAGATGCCCTTCCCAAAGCAATAAACACTGCATCAATGGGACCAGACAGTGTCCCAGGCTGTGTCCTACATGAACCATGAGAAGAGCTACACCCAGACATAACACCACTGTTCAATCCCAGCCTTAATACACGGTATGTGGCCAGAGAGTGGCATACAGCAACAGTGGTCCCTCAACATTCAGGTGGTGCCTTCATGGATCCTGGACACTACTCACCCCATATGTCTGACTAGCTTTGTCTGCAAAGCTATGGCAAGGATCATCATGAACCTCACATATCTAGATATTGTGGACCTACAGACATGTCACCATACACAGTTTGGCTTTGTCAATGGCAAATCCTGCCTCTCCAACCAGTTTGATTTCTTTGAAACAGTCACCAAGGCCACTGTCAAGGGGAAGGAGGTGTACACAGCCTACCTGAACCTTGCATAAGCCTTGGATACAATACCCCAGTTGTGCATTCTAGGAAAGCTCACCAGTGTACATATTAACCCCTATGTCACTATGGGTATTGCACAGTGGCTCAAGGGCAGAACACACATGGTAGAATTGCTGGAGCCATGTCAGCCTACAACCTGGTACAAGTGATGTCCCACAAGGCACAGCCCTGGGAGCTGTCATCTTCATTATATATTTATCATAGGTACAGGCCAACATGGAAGTACTGTGGCACAGCAAGTCGCAGGTGACTGCAAACCGGACACCATAATCAACTCACCAGCTAACACACGCACCCTCCAACAGGGACTCTTGGAAACACACGACTTGTGCCACAGCCATGGCCTCAACATGAATGACAGAAAGCATATAGTCATCCCCTTTGTCAAACACAGAGTGACCACAACGTACCACATATGTGTTAATCCATTAAGTGCAGATGAAGGAATTATGGACCTTGGGGTACACAGGTTGATAGCATTCTACCATTTGACAACAACATGGACAAAGTGGTTAGGTAAGCATGTTATATGGGCCACATCATCATGGGATCCACATGTAGATCAGAGGTGGACATTGTGCCCCTTTACTCATCCCTCATCATGCCCATAATTGACTATGATGAACCTCGCATGCACCTTACCAGACACCTGCAGCAACTGGAGATACCACATATGTACCTCGAGGGATCAAAGGGCTCAAACAGATGCCACATACTGACTGGTTAAAGTAACAGCAGCTCTACTCAGTGACATACTGCCTCTTCATAGGCAATCTGTGCCTGACATAGAAGGCCAGGTCATACCCTCAGTTAATGGCCATGCTGCATCTCAGAATATCCAGATCCCACCAGGATACACACTGGAAATACTTGAACCTCAGGAGTGATATACACAGGACATGCTGGAGGGGCACATTCACAACTCAGAGGCTCCCTTCATTCCGGAATATTATCCCAATAGAGGTTAGGCAGACTGACTCAGTGACTATCTTCAAGAGTGATATTAATGACAGGATGTGACATTGTAGGGTTACCCTGGTTATCACTTATGTGTCACTGTGAGACAGAGGCACAGTATACTAACCTTGGAAAAGGGCATAGCAAGACAGATTCACAATGCATGTTGAAAGGCATACACATTCTGGCTAGGTGGATACATGCCCTGGGCAGACATCCCTGTACGAACCTATGGACCTATGTATCTTTATCACCATTGTCCCTATGTGTGCTGTGAATCACCAATGTAATCTCAATACTATGGTAGCATGTGCAAAGGTCAGTTGTCAGTCACCTCTATGGTACAGTTACATACAAGTCAGTCAGATGCATGGACACATATGGCTCAGTCATTGTCCATGCCACCACAGCTGATGTGGGATGTCCCTCACTGGGATACATGATAGGGAACATGGAAGGGATCACTGAGCAAGTGACACAGGCTGGTAGACCCTGACCTTGGTTGGCATCAGACCCTCACCAGGGATTCTGACAAATTACTGAATGCTAATGACTTCGTAGCTACAACACCCTAGCTGAATGGTTCTTAGCATGCAGTCACTGCATTGCTATGGAATACCGTCTTACCACTCCCACAACAGGTGAAACATGCAGCTCCTGTACATCAACAACATGTAGACTATATGCCCCAGACCAGGTGTGCATCCCTCACTACTAGGCTGATAGCATCTACGCCCTCACACTGTATGTACACATCCCACATGCTGCACCTGCACAGAAGACCACGGTCATAATGTTACTCTGTGCAAATACCATGTATTCACATGTGGCAGGCATCACACATGGTAACTATTGAAGGTCACAGGTACATATGTGTATTTGGTACACACATACATCATGTGTGCATTGCCATAACTGGTTTAATCAATGCCTTGCATTATTGTGAGTGACAACCCACACACATGGGCATTCTGTGTGTGCAAAACACACGTGGCATGTCTGTAATCAAAAGCCATACATAATTGTGATATCGCTTAGAAGGGGTATGTGCATCCTGTGGTGTGTTTTCCCAGTTGCCAAAAGGGATGTTTCTTTCATACACACACACCCCCCTTCACACACACTTGCCACCTGCTGGATTCAAACACCTACTTAACCAGGTTATGGCAGTAGAAACAGACGCATTAGCACAGCGCGCTATTCGCATTACTGGGAGTTTTCCCTTCCCCTGATATACTTATAGGGTGCTGACATCATCAGAGTTTAGAAAGTGGAATGATCATCCTGTGGTGTGCTTTCCCAGTTGCCAAAAGGGATGTTTCTTTCATACACACTTACTCCCCTTCACACACACTGGGATGTTTCTTTCATACACACTTACTCCCCTTTACACACACTTGCCACGTGCTGGATTCAAACCCCTACCTAACTAGGTTATGACACTAGAGACGGACACATTAGCGCAGCGCGCTATTTGCATTACTGGGAGTTTTTCCTTCCCCTGATATACTTATAGGGTGCTGACATCATCAGAGTTTAGAAAGTGGAATGATCATCCTGTGGTGTGCTTTCCCAGTTGCCAAAAGAGATGTTCCTTTCATACATACTTACCCCCCTTCACACACACTTGCTACCTGCTGGATTCAAACCCCTACCTAACTAGGTTATGACACTAGCGATGGACGCATTAGCGCAGTGCACTATTCGCATTACTGGGAGTTTTCCTCCCGATATATTTATAGGGTGCTGACATCAGAGTTTAGAAAGTGGAATGATCATCCTGTGGTGTGCTTCCCCAGTTGCCAAAAGGATGCTTCTTTCATACACACTTACCCCCCTTCACACACACTTGCTGGATTCAAACCCCTACTTAACTATGTTATGATACTAGAGACGGACACATTAGCACAGGGCTATTCGATTACTGAGGTTCCCTTCCCGATATGCTCTGTGGGTGCTGACATCACCAGAGTTTAGAAAGTAACGATCATCCAGGGTATTTTCACAGTTGCCAAAAGGGATGTTTCTTTTCTTCATACACACTTACCCCTTCACAATAACACTTGCCACCCGCTGGATTCAAACTCTACCTAACTATGTTATGATACTAGAGACGGACGATTAGCTGAGTGCTATTCGATTAATTAGGAGGTTTCCTTTCCCCGATATACCTTATAGGGTGCTGACATCATCAGGGTTTAGAAAGTGGAATGATCATCCTGTGGTGTATTTTCACAGTTGCCAAAAGGGATGTTTCTTTCATACACCCTCACCCTTACCCCTTCACACAATAATTTCTGTCAAATTGCCGATTCAAACCTCACCTAACCATGTTATGACACTAGAGACAGACGATTAGCAGAGCTGAAGCTATTCGATTACTGGGAGGTTTCCTTTCCCCCGATATACTTAGGTGCTGACATCATCAGAGTTTAGAAAGTGGGAATGATCATCCTGTGGTGTATTTTCCAGTTGCCAAAAGTGATGTTTTTCATAACACCCTATACCCCCTCAATATCAATACCTCTGCCAATTCGCTGATTCAAAACCCTACCTAACTATGTTATGACACTACAGACAAACGATTAGTACACTATTCGACATTGAGAGATTCCCCGATATATACTTATAGGGTGCTGACATCATCAGAGTTTAGAAAGTGGACGATCATCCTGTGGTGTAAGCCTCCCCAGTTGCCAAAAAGGATGTTTCTTTTCATACACACTTACCCCTTCACACACAATTCTGCTGGATTCAAAACCCCTACTTAACTATGTTATGATACTAGAGACGACACACATTAGCACAGGGCGCCATCTGATACTGGAGGTTCCTTCCTGATATACTTATAGGTGCCGACATCACCAGAGTTTAGAAAGTGGAATGATCATCCTGTGGTGTATTTTCACAGTTGCCAAAAGGATGTTTCTTTCATACACAATACCCTACCCCTTCACACACACTACACCTGCTGGATTCAAACCCTACCTAACTATGTTATGATACTAGAGACGACGCGATTAGCTGAGTGCTTATTCGATTACTAGAGGTTTCCTTTCCCTGATATACTTATAGGGTGCTGACATCATCAGGTTTAGAAAAGTGGAATGATCATCCTGTGGTGTACTACAGTTGCCAAAAGGGATGTTTTTCTTTCATACACCCCTCATTCCTACCCCTTCACACACACTTGTCACCTACGGGATTCAACCCCTCACCTAACTATGTTATGACACTAGAGACAGACGTGATTAGCAGAGCGAAGCTATTCGATTACTGGAGGTTTCCTTTCCCTGATATACTTATAGGGTGCTGACATCATCAGAGTTAGAAAGTGAATGATCATCCTGTGGTGTATTTTCTCCCAGTTGCCAAAAGGATGCTTTTTCATACACACTTATGGTTCCCCTTCACACACACTTGCCACCTGCCATCCAAACCCCTACCTAACTATGTTATGACACTACAGACAAACGATAGCAGTTAATGCCTATTCCCATTACTGAGAGATTCCTTTTCTCAGATATATACTTATAGGGTGCTGAAGCGATCAGTCAGTGCTCCAGAAAGTGGAATGAGCATCCTCTGGTGTGTTTTCCCAGTTGCCAAAAGGGATGTTTTTCCATACACACTTACCTCACACACACTCTGCTGATTCAAACCCCTACTTAACTAGTTATGATACTAGAGACGACACATTTCAGCACAGGGCGCTATTCGGATTACTGGGAGGTTCCCTTCCCGATATACTTATAGGGTGCTGACATCACCAGAGCTTCTAGAAAGTGGAATGATCATCCTGTGGGTGTATTTTCACAGCTGCCAAAAAGGATGTTTCTTTCATTAATAATATCTACCCCTTCTCACACACACCCTGCCACCCGCTGATTCAAAACCCCTACCTAATCCATGTTATGATACTCAGAGACGGACGCATTGTACGGAGGGCGCCATTCGGATTACTAGGAGGTTTCCTTCCCCTGATATACCTCTTATAGCTGACATCATCAGGGTTTAGGAAAGTGGAACACTATCCCGTGGTGTATTTTCACAGCTGCCAAAAAGGGATGTTTCTTCATACACCCTCACTCACCCCCTTCACACAATAACACCCCTGTCACCCGCTGATCTGCAAACCCCCACCCAACCATGTTATGACACCAGAGACAGATCTATTTCAGCATAATATCACTATTTGATTATTTTTCTTCCCCGATATACTTATAGGGTGCCGGGACATCATCAGAGTTTAGAAAGTGGAACATCATCCTGTGGTGGTATTTTCCCAGTTGCCAAAAGGGATGTTTCTTTCATACACACTTATACCCCTCACACACACTTGCCACCTGGCTGATTCAAACCCCTACACAACCATGTTATGACACTACAGACAAACGTGCATTAAAGTGGTTATTAACGCCATTCATTACTGAGAGATTCCCTTTCTCAGATATACTTATAGGGTGCTTACATGATCAGTGTCTAGAAAGGGGAATGAGCATCCTGGTGTGTTTTCACAGTTGCTAGGCAACATTTGGACCATGTGAGCATGCCCAGTTCAGCCTTCCCATGGCATGTTGTGTGAAAGATGTCTCATTTTATCTAAGTGTGTGAGCATGCCCAGTGTGGGCTTTACATATGTTGAACTCTGCAGCCCATCACATTTGTGTGGATGAGTGTGACCTTCAACAAATAATTCTCCAGTTTATGGTTGTGTGTTGTCTGCCATGTTGTGTAGTTACTGTCCTAATGCTTTTGTGTGAACAAAACAGGAGTATACTGCTCCGTGGTTTTGCATGGGATACTTTTGCACAATTGTCAACATCCGCTCATACTGACCTAACACTGTAGCACTGTATAGTAGTAGTGTTTCAGTACTTTCACTGTGGTGGTCAGTATCCTGGGCTTTAGTCCCATCACCGCTTTACATTTCCATAGTGTGCACAACAGCCTGGTTAGGGTCCAGTTGTGCACATCTGCACAGCAGTGCCTCACAGACCCTTGGTAATTACTGCCCCATAAGCTTAAACAAGTGTAGCGTCTGCAAATCTATGGAGAGGATCATAATTGAGCTCATAAACAGCATATAGGGGGACATGCAGACATTGTACCCATCCCATTTTGGCTTGGTCAGGGCAGATCATGCCTTTGTACTGGGTTGACATCTTCAAATTGGTCACTTAGGCCATTGTTGGGAAAGGCAGTCCATACAGCCTACCTTGGCCTTGTAAACACTTTCAACACAATACCCCACTCAGGTGCATTGTGGAAAACCCTAACAACTGAAATGTAAACCCATATGTCACAAGATGGGTTGCAAATAGCTTAAGGATCGGACCCAGGGTTAGAGTTGTTGCACTATGTTAGACTCCAGGCTGGTCATGTGGAAGTGTCACGCCAGGGCTTCAGTCCTTGGCCCTTATTGTTTGTCATGTACTTCCTAGAAGTACAGGCCAACATGGAAGGACTTTGGCTGACAATGTTTGCAGATGACTGCACACTGGGCACCATGGTGGACAGTACCACCTGGATATCCCAGAAGGGGACTCACAGTAACTGATAGTTGGTGCCAGGGCCATGGCCTGAAGTCAAAGTGCACAACATGTGTAGACATACCTCCTTCAGGAAAAAGCGCAGGACCCTAAGCTACCAAGTATAGGTGGCAATCCTCTAAGCACAGAGAGCAGTTATCATGGACCTGGGGGACCCACACAGTCGACGCTTCTTCTGAGACTCACATTGCTAAAGTGGCTAGGTACCATCTTCTATTATTGTCCACCTGCTCAGGGATGGGATTCACATCCAGATCTAGTGGGTCATTGTTCTCTGTACTCTTCACTTATCAGACCGGGTGATCGAGTCAAATGCCCTATTCTGGCTGTATGTCACTCCAACATCTGCAGACACCCTCCCAGAATACCTAAAGGGATCAAGGAACCCCCAACAGCTGTCATATGCCAGATTGGAAGAGACATTACCCCACTCTATTCACTCACATACCAAGGTTCGCTTAGAGGTGACATGTGCCTGACATGCGAGGCCATGTCCAAACAGGGATTTCAATGGACATGCTCCACCTTAGAATCAGCAGATCCACCTGGAACCACTAGTGCAGGTGACTTACACCTTAGCAGTGTTGTATGTTGACATGTTGAGGGATGTAGTTATCACCCAGAGACCCCTATGCTGTGTAATACAACTCCGGGTCCATGTGAGGTAGAGCAATCTTGTTGGCTGTGTTCAGAGGTATCTTGACCTTGTGGATGGAAGGTCACATCGCTTAACTGGGATTGTCACGGTAAGTCACTGCTGGAGAGAGGCATGACACACTAATGCTGTTGTAATTGTTTCCATATAAGGGGTGGTGTATGCCAATGAATCCTCTGTGCTAGGCTTTACACCTGCCTTAGGAAGATAGCCTAGTATAAACCTATGTACCTATGAACCTATCTGACCATGTTGCATTATGTCTCAGATGTGAACTACTTACAACAGCCCTATCCAACATCGGTAGTGTATTCCACAACATGGGTGCGGGCTACTGGCTTAACACTCACCGGGAGCAAAAGCCCTCTAGGCCATTTCTAATGCTAGTCGGAGAGTGTGTGTTTGTCCATCAACACATTGTAAGTGATGTTTGCCATGACATATGTCTTGTTTAGTATACTGTGCCCTGTCTACCCAGACATAACATTGATACCCAGGGTAAACCACCCATCTCCCATGCACTCATTTGGATTCCTGCTGAGGGGACTCAATCCAGTGTCTCACGGACAAATCTGTACTGGTAGTTTACTCATGTGTGGGTGGCTCTGTGTTTTGATAATGGTAACCCTTTTAATGTAGGCTGGGGTTGGCCCCCACAAGTTTCAGATTTTCAATGCACATGTGATTATTCCCGCGGCACCAATACACAGTTTCCGGGGGACAAGGTGTAGCTGGTTTCAGACCAAAATTTTTTTTTTTTTTTTTTTTTTTTTTTTTTTTTTTTTTTTTGTTTTGTTGTTGTTGGGGGGGGGGGGGGGGGGGGGGGGGGGGGGGGGGGGGGGGGGGGGGGGGGGGGGGGGGCCTGGGAAACTTGAAAAAAGGGCCCCCAACCTTTTTAATTTTTTGGTATTCAATTTCCCCTTTTTTGGGGAAAGGAACCCCAAAAAAAATTTTCCCAAACCCCCGATCAATTAAAAATAAAAAAAAACAGCCCAAACCCCCAAAATGAAGCCCAAAAAAGAAAACCCAAAACCAAATCCCCGGGAAAAAAAACCTGGGGAAACCCCAAAAAAAAAATTTGTTTTAAAGAATTAGTTTTTAACAATTCCTTTCCCCTTTTTAAAAAAACCCCCTGGGGTTTGCCCCCCCCAAAGGTGGTTAGGAAAAAATTTTCCTATCTTTTCCCAAACCCCTTATTTTTAATTGGGAAGGGGGGGGTTTTCCATCAAAAGATTCCAATTTTAAAAGGGAGGTCCCCTTGTTCCCCCAAAAATAAAAAACCCCTTCCCCCCCTTAAAAACCAGGCCCCCAAAAAAAGAAAAAAAAAATTGGGAAAAAAAGCCCCCAAAAAAATTTTTTGGTTAAATTTGGGTTTTTTTCCTTTTTAACCCAAAACAAAATTGCCCCCCCCCAACCCAAGCCCCTTTGGAGAAAAAACCCCAAAGGTACCTACCATGAAGATCAGGGTTCTTCAACACATGTCAGATGCTTCCAGAATAGAGGAAATCCAGCTTTGTTCAGTGTCATACCGCATACGTACAGGTGTCTTATGCCTGACATACAAGACCATGTCCAATCAGGATTTGGTGGACATGCTCCACTGCAAGCACTTCAAATCCACAGAGCTATGAGAGCTGAGGATTTGAACCTCAGCACATACATGTATAGGACATGCTGGAGGGACAGAGTCATAACTCAGAGGCATCTCACACTCTAGCAGAGTATCCCAGTCCATGTTTGACAGAGTCCCTCACTGACTCTCTTCAGGAGACATCTGGACCACTGCATTTGAGACGGAGGCACAGACTAGACAGAGGCACAGTCATGTTATTCAATTACGTAAGGGGGTCATACTGTGTCACTACTAAGTCAGAGGCACAATCATCAGAATCTATTCTGTACACTTATTACCAGTATAAGGGGTGGCAATAGCCACATCACTATGGCTAGGCTTATACATGCACTAGGGCAGATAGGCTAGTAGTAGACTATGACACTATGAAACACCGGTGTATGTGTAGCTATTGTCAATCAAACAGTATGATGTGGTTTGGGGGGCTTGATATCTCCTTGTATTCCAACATTGTTTTGTCTATTCCTTCTAGCATGTCTAGAGATCAGTTGCTAGTGTCCTCTCCTGCTCAGCTGGTGAACCTGGGAATATTGAGGCACTGTTACACTTGCCTCATGTACACTGACAACCCTCTCCTTCTGCCATAAAACACAAATACATGTGAGAGATGCAACTATATAGCCAAAGTGGAGGCTGAGCTCTCTCAACATAGGACTAGCAAGATCAGAGAGAAGGTGAAGGTAACCACACACACATCAGAAATCCAGTCTCACATGGCACTATCACAACTTAAGATCATACACATAGACACACAGAGACACTCGAGGCTCTGATCAGGATTCTACCAGAATGGCAGTGGCCACCACAGCAGACACTCACACAACTGCCTCCACAGGGCACAGCACATGCAACACATTGACCACAGAGTCAGTGTGCCAAACAGTCACAACCCTTAAGGCCAAAAACAATGCCAGACACACTTGTCTATGGTTACTCCATAGTCAGACACACTGACGCCCCGCCACCAGATCGAGTAACGGAGGAGATCACAGTAAGCTGCCCATCGGGCACTGGAATCCACCATATAATGCAAGCACTCAGGTCACTAACTGCAAGTACACAGGTCTGACCCAGTCATTATCCATGCTGGTGTGAACGACCTGAGATGTACCTCCCTGACTACATGGAAAGAGACATAGAGGATCCCTCTGATTATGTAGGCCAGGCAGGTATGACCCTGACCTTCAGCAGTATCCTACCTTCACCAAGTATGATGCCACATAAACAGAGACAAGATGATCAGCTGTATTATTTTGCTTAGACTATGGTGTCATTCAAAGGGGGTCCAATGTCTGTCTGCCTGGGACGACATGCTGGACAGGCCACGGTGATTTGCAAGGGACGGCTTGCACCTGTCACCCCTGGGCTTCCGGATTTCAGATGATGCTCTTGCCACCCCCATTGTGCCTTTTTTATGCAAGATTCAGATACTACACCTACCACCCTAGAACACAGTAAAGGAAGGACACTAAGGGTACTGCTGCTCAATGCCAGAGGTCTCAACCTCAAGCTGCACACACTCTATGCCCTTCTCAGTATGTAGCACATTGATGTCTGTGCTGTGCCTGAAACCTGGTTCACAGCTTCTGACAGCACCCGGCACTATCGGGTGTTACCTCATATCATGCATTCCGCACCAGCATCCGGACAACACCAAGAAGGATGGTGGGTGTCCATATTCATCAAGGACACCCTCACCTCATTGTTGGTGGCAACACACGATGCATCGGAGACCATCCAGGTGCCAGTGACCATAGGCAAGACTGCTCTGCAGTTTGTAGCATGTTACATGCCACTCTCTCAAACTCAGGTACCTCACACAGCTATCCTGCAAACACTGAAGGGGATAAATGTATCTCCAAACAGCATCCTACTGGGTGATTCCAACTATCCACATATAGACTGGGATCACTAATCATCCACAACACTCTAACACAAAGGTTCCATGAGTTCATACACTGAAATGCCATGGAACAACTGGTCCCAATCCCCTCAAGTGGAGGCAACATACTAGAACTCATCATCACGAACATGGGGTCACACTGTTCAACACCAGCAGTATACCCATCATTGGTGAGATCAGATCATGGACTACTCTCAGTGGGAGTCCACATCCCACCCACACCCCAGATGGTAAAACAAACAGTGAAGACCTTCTCAAATGCCGACTTCACATTTCTAAGGACTGGTGTGGTCTCTTTCAAGGCCCCCAAGCCAGCGGACACCATTACCCAAGCCACTGTATCACTTACAAATGCCTTCTACCAGCACCTCCAGGACTGCATGGATCAGGCAATCCCAAACAAAACAAAGACTCTTTGTACCACAGGCAAGCATCCAGTCTGGTAGACCCTAGCCATAAACAAGCTCTACAACATAAGGAAGGAGCTACTACAAGATAGAGCATAACCCGTAGGAGGGAAGACACCCCTGCTCATTGTGAGTAAAACACTGGGTTCCCCCATACAATCATCCGAGGCAAGTTTTGAGAGTAAACCCACTCAGGACTCAAGGGACAATCATGAGGCCTTTTTTGTCTATGTTTGAAACCTGGGAGGGAACTCCCAGATATGCTCAGAATTAGTTTGGAATGATGTAGATATCACTGCACCTACAGACATTGCCAACATACTGGCTGACAGGTTCATTGCAGATTCCTCCTCCCCAACTGGAGGGTATCTACACCAGAGGATTGTAGCCCCCCAAACATCTCCAATGCTGGGGTGGGAACTGCTCTATCCAAGGCAGAAAACACTTTATCCATGGGACCAGATGGTGTCCCCAGTTGTGTGCTCCATGAACTCAATGAGTAATTACACCCGCAGTTAGGGCAGCTGTTTAGTCTTAGCCTCACCTCAGGATATGTGCCCAAGGAGTGGCATACGGCAATGGTGGACCCACTTCACAAAGGAGGTGCCTCCACCAACCCCGGAAACTACCATCCCATCAGCTTGACAAGCCTGTTCTGCTAAGCTATGGAGAGGATCATAATGGGAATTATAAATGAAGACATAGGGGACTTGCAGACATTGGATACAATCCAGTTTGGCTTTGTCAAGGGCAGATCATGCCTTTAAACTTGGTTGACTTTTTCAAAACAGTCACCCAGGCCATTGACGTGGGCAGGGCAGTCCACACAGCCTACCTTGACCTGGCAAAGGCTTTCAACACAATACCCCACTCAGGTATCATTGAAAACATCACCAGCTTAATTGTGAACCCATACATCACAGCATGGGTTGCAAACTAGCTAAGTGATGGAACACACAGGGTCGAAGTTGCTGGTGCCATGTCACACTCCAGAGCTGTCACAGGTGGTGTCCCACAGGGCTCAGTCCTGGGCCCACATTTGTTCAGCATCTACTTTTCAGAAGTATGAGCAAACACAGGAGGATTATGGCTGACAAAGTTTGACGATGACTGCAAACTGGGAAGCATAGTTGGAAACCCATCTGACACAGACATCCTTCAGAAGGGTCTCATAGACACGGATAACTGGTGCCACAGCCATGACCGTACATTAAACACTAAACAATGCATAGCCATACCCTTCAGGAAGAACAAGGTTACCACGACTTCCCATCTAGGTGGCAATCCTCTAAGCACAGAGGAGGTTATCAGGGACCTGGGCACCCAGGTTGACAGTAACCTTTTGTTTGACACTCACATTGCCAGGGTAGTTTGGAAGGCCTTCTACATTGGCCATCTCATCATGCAGGGATTCACATCTAGATCAAGGGAGGTCATTGTTCCCCTGTACTCATCACTCATCAGACCAATGATTGCATACAATGCCCCATTCAGAATGTATCTGACCCAACACCCGCGGCAATTGGATGGGCCCACAAATTCCTCAACAGGAGGTGAAAGGCTCTCAAACATATTTCTTATGCTGCCCGACTGAAGGGATTCCAGCTGTATTCAGTCACTTACCGTCTGCTCAGAGGTGACCTGTGCCTGACATACAAGGCTATGTCCAACCCAGAATTATTGAACATGCTTCACCTCAAGACCTCTACATCCATCAGAACTACAAGGGCAGGAGACCTAAACCTCAACACAGATATTAATAGGATGTGCTGGAGGGACAGATTCAACACCCAGAGAGTCCCTATGCTGTGGAACAACATCCTGGTACATGTGAGGCTGAGCACCTCACTGGCTTTGTTCAAGTGAGATCTTGACCAATGGATGAGAGATTGCAGGTATACCCCAGGGATAACCTCAGTATCACTGCTTGACAGAGGCACAGCAAAATAATGGGCATATTATCCATCAACTTGAAGGGGTGGCAGAAGCCACAAATCTCTGGGCTAGGCTTATTAATGCCCTAGGGCAGATAGCCTAGTATGAACCTATGAACCTATGCACATAGGCCTGGGGCAGTTCCTGCTATTAGGACAGTGGTCTGCAGCAAGCTATATAGTAGTAGTAAGTTTTAGCCATTGGTTTTTGACCATGGCTATTCCATGTTGCTTCTTGTTGTGGTACAAACATGGGTGTGTGGTTATCCATGCTATTTATTGCTAGTCACCCTCATTTTGTATCTTGTTCCATGTTTTTGCACATGTACATCACTGTATGACGTGTGACCTGGTAGTGTCAGGGTGCTGATGTGGGCTTTGACCCTGTTTTCTATTACAGCACTGATATCTACATTCTCTATACTGTGTGTGTTTACACACCACACATCTTGATGTTTATACTTCCGGCATTGGGTAGCATTACATCTAGGTTCCTATCCCTTGTGGTACTCATGAGGTGGGTTTGTGTTTTTGTGGTTTATGATTCTTGAGGGTGGATGTTAGTTGGGGTCCTCAGGTGTGCATGTGGTACATGATATTACATTACTTAACACATGGCATTCATGCCTCAGGTGGTGCTGCAGGGCCACCTCTGTCGGATACACATACTACACTCCCTGTACATGTTTGGCAGCAGGTTGTGTCATGTTAGGCATCCCTGTTACTGTATGAGTGAGTCAGAGTGGGTATCAGTCCCAGTGTTCCTACTGACCAAGCGTATGTGCTGCGTTGCCTCTTTGCCAAGGCCAGGGCATACTGGGCACGCCTCCTTCTGCCTACTGGGACAAGGTCAGGTTGTTCCTCCTCCGAGTCACCCCTGCCTGTGGTGGCCTTGGCAATGGTGGGGATGTTTGGCCCAGCCCTGTGCTGGTCCTGCTGCAGCTGAAGCTTTCCAGGATCATATTATGTAGCATAGCACATATCATGATCATTTGGGTACATGTAGTTGGTGTGTACTGCAAGGCTCCACCAGATGTGTCCAGACACCGGAACCGTGACTTGAGCAGCCCAAACACACGCTCTATGATATTACGTGTTTGTGCGTGTGCCTCATTATGCGTTCCTGTTCAGGTGTGTGTGCATTTCTGATGGGTGTCATCAGCCATGGCTCAAGTGCATAACCTGCATCCCCCACTAGGTGTCCGTGTGGGAAGTCCCCATTGGCAAATGATTGGTACAGCTGCGTCAGATGCCAGATATGAGAATCGTGGTAGCTCCCAGGGCAGCCAGCACACACATTCATTATTATGCCCTGGGCATCACACACGACCTGGCAGTTGATGGAGGGGTATCCCTTGCGGTTAATGTAGGCTCTACCCCGCTCTCCTGCTGGTGCTTTGATGCATATGCGTGCAGTCTATAGCACCCAGTACCTCAGGGTATTCTGCTATTTGCTGGAAGAGACGATATTGCTGGCCAATACCTCACGGGCATTGGGGAAATATACATGATCACCGATATGTGCTGACATGGCATCCAGGAACTGGTGTAGTACCCTGAGGCTGATGCCTGTGATATCCCCATCATATCGCCAGTTGGTCTCTGGAAAGTACCTGTTGCTAGTATTTTTAGGCCAACACATACCTTGGTTTCCACTGGGATGGGTTCCCTCTGTTGGTTCTGTGTGTGAGGCGTGGCCTGCACAGCTCAACAATCTGCTGCAGGAGCTCTCTGTCCACTCTATAGCGCTCTACTATCTCCAGCTCATGTAACCCATGGTAGGTGACCCTGGGCCTGTATACTCTTCTCCTTCTTCTCACTCTGGGTTGTCTGTCAGCATCTGCATTGTCACCACCCTCAGCAATTCGCCTATGCCTGACTATAATAGCTATGTCAGCCCCTAGCATTTCTGCTCTGAGTTCAGCTTTTTTCAGTTTTCAATTCTGATAGCTAAGTTTCTGGCAGTATCTGTTGTGAGAAACAGCCTGCACTGCTCCTTGCAGTGTTTTAAGTGCTGGGTTGGGCTTCTAGTCTGCCTGTGTAATTGCCTGCTTCTAATTGTTTCCACCAATTATCTCCAGTAGTATCTTCTGGCAGTTTCCTGGATTTTAGTTGTTTCCTGTTTCCTTTCTGTTTCCTGAGGGGAGCAATGTGCACACCAGCTTAAACACGCTCACAGTCACTTAAACACGCTGCACACATCCTTACACGGTGTTACACGCGCGCACACATCCTTACACGGTGTTAGCTAGGCTGATTCATGCTAAAACGCTGCACACTGCCTTACACACGCCCAGCGCCAAGAAACCGTTGTAAACGGTTTGCAACACGCCCCACATGTTGAACCTGCCTTACACGCACACACGCAGATGCACGATATCAAGAAACTTTGAGTGTAGGGATAGCGATACCCTCAATTTCTTGACTTTCCTAGTGTTTTGTTGGGACACACCTCTCCCTGATGTCTGTCTGTCATCTCTTACCTTACATTGCCCTCCAATCTGGTACATTTATTGCTATCATCCCCCCCCATGATGTCACCTACCTCTTACTCTGTTCCTCCCCCCTCTCTAACTCTTACACTACTCAGACAGTGCTCATTACCTATGTGACAGTGTGATTCAGTATTGTAACCCTCATTTACATAGGATTGCCTAGTAATGACTAGTTACATGTCTTACACGGAGCTTCCCCCCCTTGACAACCACTAAACGGAGGCCATATTGTTTTTGGTCTGCAAGACCCTCCATTGACATTCAATGTAATACATAAATCCCACAATTGTGGGTTTATAAGCTTCGGTTTTCAGTTTTAGGTAGCACACCCGCTTTGCTGGTGCGCTGCAGTTAAACACAAAAATCCCGTGAAAAAAAAAAAAAAGTTATATAACTTATTTTTGAAACATTTTTTCATGCCAATGGCCACATATTTGGCCATTGGCATGCTTAATGAAACATATGCACCCTTTATTTGGAGCTGACATAGCTCCGTTTTTAATTTTGCAGAAATGTACTCAGTTGTCAGCTGAGTACATTTCTGTTAACACGTCTGCTACACGGACTGGTTTCTGTTGGATCGCTCAAATACCTCATTTGCATATCTTTGAGCTGCAAATGAGGTATTGAGCATTTCCACTCAGTCCGTGTAAGAGACGTGTTAGCTGTCTCTTACACGGAGATTTGGGCTGTTCCTGAATCAGGAGGCTTACACGGAGGCTTACACTACTCTTGAACTCCGTGTAAGCCTTCCTGAATCTGGCCCATTCTGTATTAAAAGAATGAACCTGCTTAACTTACAAACTGGTTTTACTTTGCATGATATGCCTTTTGAGTTCTTAGTTTCAGCATATTGTGCACATATATTGGTTTTAAGTTTGGTTTCACACTTCTCTTCCTGTTCATTTTTTTGCATACATATATATATATATATATATATATATATATATATATATATATATATATATATATATATACACATATATATACACGCATGCATAGATATATATTTTTTCACAGAACTCTATAAGATATCATCCCAAAGTGAGAAAGGGAAACAAAAATACTCACAGTTCATACAACACATTTTATAGTTGCTTAGCAACTGATGCATTTTTTTCCTTTTCAAATAATATCCTGCTGTATGTCAGCAACATAAAAATCTATCACATGCATTCTAATAAATATCTCTTGAGTTTGCCTTGTGTGGAATATTTTCAAAGTAAAATGAAACTTAAGTGGAGCAAAAAGGCAGGCAGAAATCAAAGTTGAAAGGTCTTTGCTGGGTGTATTGTTTAAATGGTATGCCCAAAAATACCAAATTGAGGGACATTCCACATTTTGAGTATTCAGATGACCATATTTCATGCAGTCCCACACTGAAATAGTCTGTCACACATTCATTGTTAAATGTTTTAAGTAACATCTGTGGTAAATATAACATATCCTATTAATTCAGCAAAAGAATGTCATATGCATTTTATAATCGTATATGTTATGTTTATAAGTATAAAATGACAGATTTCAAATATACCATGAGTCTCCTAGATGAAGTCATTAGTAAGATACTAGAAAGTGTTCCACATTTTGCCCATTTATTCCACATTTTGCCCACTTGCTCCACATTTTGCCAAATTGTTCCCCATTTTGTGGATGGAAAGTTGAGAGCTATGGTTAGGCTTATGGAAGAAAAGTCCTTCTACTATTAAGATGGCGTCATACTGGGATGCATCTGTCTTGTCTCAGCCTGGAAGAATGATTGATGAGAGAAGTTAAGGCATGATAAATGGAAGAATTGTTCAGAGCAAAAATCATAAGTGAAAAAAATAAAAAGAAATTGTCAAGCCTTCTGATTTTCTTGGCATTCTTCCACTTGCAGTATTACAATCACCAAAATGTTTAAACTGGATATGTCAGGAGGTAAACTTTCTTCCAAAATCTGAGGAGAAGGAGCACACAATTTCCTGTGTCCCTATTAGTATCTTTCTCAGGGAACCAGGCCTGGAAGTGCTCCAGGTCTGTTCCACAATGTATTTGTTTAAGCATCTGTGGTATCCCTAATATTATCTGTGGGTATTTCATAAAGGGAAGTGGTCACCTGATCCAAACTGAGGTCACTACCATACCTACATTATTATATTGTAAGAAACAGAAGTCACTCTACTATAGATTCCCAAGAAACAGCATCTGAATAATTCCACACAAGCTAATACAAATGCTGGGATACAGGATTTGTTTTTCCCAAAGGGTATTTAACATGTGTCAGCTAACACAAATATGCATTCTTCACCCACTTTCTTGACAAAATGCCTCCAGTAGTTAGTTGGAAACTTGGATACATATATACTAGTTATAAAAGTGAATTGTAACCTCTTCCATTATATAAAAAATCCACCTCGTTAAGGAAATAGCATGCAATTGTATCTGCAGAATTATTCTTTTACTGGCAGATGGAGTTGGACAATATAGTTTTCCTTCCAGCTATTTGTGTATCTTATGTAAGGAGATCTGTTGTTTGGCACTGATATGCTATAGGGTGCTGAGTTGAGCAGTTTCATGGTAATGGTGTCAGTTTGTAACAGAAAAGTTTGTAAATGTCTTCCTATTGAACTAAGCACCACCTTGAATATGTGTATCATTTGTAAACAGTAAAAAGAACAAGAAGATGGTAACCAATTGTCTCTCAGCCAGAAGCTGTTGCATTCATCCCCTGTGATCATGTGTGCATCTACTGCAAATATTTTCCTTTCCCTTAGGTTCATAATGTTGGTTTGACATGCTTGTGGCCTACTGGCATTCAATAACTGGGAGTATTATACATCCTGAGAAATATATTCCCAGAGATTTATGGATTTCATCACTACTTAGTCTACATGTCAACCAGGGGCAATACTGTCCTGGATTTTATCCTTACCATTATTGGGCAGCTTTGCTCCCCATGACTTATACCTTCCTCCCTGATTAAATTAGACCACAAGTCAATCACATTCACTAGAAGACTAAAGACTGAAACCTCTTCCAATACCTTGGTATTCAGAGATTATGTGAAGGCTAGTTTACTAAAAATGAGCCATGACCTGGCTGAATTTAAAAGCCCCATCTATCTTGATGACCCCTCTGCTTACGTGGATTCCTTCACCACCAAATTTTATGCTCATGTAAATAGATGTACAGACACATCTGATCCCTGTGGCAGAGCCCAAAAATGACCAGGCTCTATAATAAAAAGAGAGAAACAGTTATTGCATGTAAAAATAAACCTGAGACTCAAGATGTCAAAAATGCTTTTAGTAAACTAAATAAGAAACTTTGGTTCTTGATTTGATCATGATCCAAAGTCAGATATGAGTTGAAGTAGCCTCCAAGGTTAAGGATAACCCATGTCTCATGGTGCTGTATATACTGACATTTAAGGCGAGGTGACTACATTGCATCAGCTGTGTATTTTTTGTAGACCTTCTTCTACAGCTGCAGCACCTTTTTGTAAATTAAATGCATTTTCCAGTTCCAATTCATAAGCATATTTTGCCCATTTCTCACTTTTATATCTGAGAAGAAGAATCCATAAAGAAGTAGCCATTGCAGAAAGCTCTATTGGACACCAAATGTAACCCCCAGTAAGATGATCCCATAATCCTCTATTCTGACCTCTTGTGTCCTGTTGCTTGATTAACATTTTATCCACTGCCTGGATTAACATTTAATTAGTCAACTACTCCCTTATTACAGAAAGTGTTGAAAGCTTTAGCAAAAAAACAAAAAAACAGAAGCAGAATTCACAATCACTGACAATTAAATGCTGCTGTTAGGTTCATAAGTTCATAGGTGTGTACTAGGTCAATGGCCCTGGACCCTTTACAAGCCTAGCCCATAGGATTACCCTGGCATCGTGCCACCCGACCTTAGTTCCTAGTGCCTTAGTCGAGTAGACCCAATGGAGTGATCCCCGGGGTGAATTTTCTATTGCCCATCCACTCATCAAGATTTCTCTTGAAGAGGGCCAGTGAGGTACTCTGCTAGACATGTATGGGAAGTCTATTCCATAGCTTAGGCAGTCTCTGGGTTATGAACCTGTCCCTCCAGTATGTTCTATTGATTGTGGTAATGAGGTTGGGGTCTCTGAAGTGTGTGGTGTGGAGGGATTTGGGATTTTTTTAGATGTAGCATTTCTAACAGAGCTGGGTCAGACATGGCTTTGTAAGTCAAGCAGAGATAGCCTCTAAGTAGGTGATATAAGACAGAGAATAGTTGGAGTTTTTTGAGTCTCTCCATATAGGACAAATGTTTAAGGCCTAGGATTGTCTTTCTGAGGTACTTTTGTGGCCTTTCCAGTTGTTGCAGGTGTCTAGTGAGGTACATGCCAAATGGGGTATTGTACTCGATGATTGGCCTAATGAGGGAAGAGTAGAGGGTGACAATGACCTCTTTCTTCCTATATGCAAAACCCCTAGTAATGAGATGTTCCACATAGAAGGACTTTCTGACCACAGTGGCAACGTAGTGGTTAAAAAAAAGGTTGCTGTCAACCTGTGTTCGCAGATCTCTTATAACGCCTTCTGTGTTCAGTGGACTACCATCAATGTGGTAATTCAAGGGAACCGGGTTTTTCTCAAGGGGGATGACGACACTTTTCTTGGCATTGGGCTTAAGGCCATGGTTCTGACACCAGTCGGTGTCATTGAGGCCTTTCTGTAGCATGTCAACATCACTTGGGGAGTTTATAATAGCTCCCAACTTGCAAATGTCTGCGAACTTTGTCAGCCAGAGTCCCTTCGTGTTGGCCTAAACTTCAGAGAAGTAGATACCAAACAGGAGAGGACCAAGGACCGAACCCTGTGGGACTCCACTCATGACTGGTCAGCAGTCTGACTTGGAGTCAGCTACTTTCACACTGTGGGTTCTATCTGTGAGCCAGTTTGAAACCTACCTAGTGATATAAGGGTTGATGCCTAGCTTAGTGAGTTTTTCTATGGTTCCTGAGTGGGGAATGGTATCAAAGGCCTTGGCCAGATCAAGGTAGACTGTATGAACTACCTTGCCTTCATCCACAGCTCTGGTGAATGACTCAAAGAATTCGACCAAGTTGAGCAGGCATGATCTACCCTTCACAAAACCAAACTGTATATGATCCAGAGTTTGCATATTCCCTATATCCTTGTTTATTAGGTCCATGAGAATGCATTCCATAGCTTTGCATATCAGACTCATCAGGCTAATTGGGCGATAATTCCCAGGGTCTGTAGTCGCTGGAGAGGGATGGCTGTAGCAGTGTGCCACTCAGTAGGGACAAAGCCTGAGGTGAGGCTGTGAATGAACAGGGCACACAGGTGAGGTGCCAGTTCACTCTGTAGTTCATGTAGAACACAGCCAGGGATAGTGTCCGGTCTCATAGAAGCTGTATTCTTGGCCTTGGACAGTGCTGTTTTAACCTGTGCAGCAGTAATACTGGGTGACTGGCAATCTACTGGTATTGTGACTGGTCCTTTGGGGGGATAAAGTTAGCATTAAATCTGTTGGCCAGTATATTGGCAATATCTGTTGGCTTGGTATAAGAGGTACCACTGGGCAGTAGCTCAGAGCAAATCGGGGTATTGCCGTGGATATTCTTTGCATAACTATAGAAGGCCTTGTGGTTGTCTTTACTATCTGCTGCAATTCTGTTTTCATAGCTAGCTTTAGATGATTTGATGAGGGATCTCAACCTTTTGCTGAGGCTGATAAGGGAGTTTTTCCAGTCTTGGGACTTCGCCTTATTCCGTATCAGTTTCCTCCTTCTGTTGCAGAGTTTGTTTATGGCAGGGGACCACCAGATTAGTTTCCTTTTTTTTGAGGAGTGTGTCTTAGTTCTATTAGGTATGGGGAGATCCATGCATTTGTGTACGTGTTTTTACAGTGCATTGCTGTATGATTCAGCAGTCATGCAACTATTCTCCACTTGCATGGGTGCCGTGAAGTTAGCCACTTCTGTTTTTAGGTGCCGTGAAGTTAGCCACTTCTGTTTTTAGGAGCCCAAAGTTAGCTTTGGAGAAGTTTTTCATGGTGGTTACCTTTGTGTGTGTGGGGTGGGGGATGTGGATTTCCAAGGTGATCAGGTGGTCAGATCTAACCAGGGAGGAGTTGACTATTGGTGTAGAGCAATGGTCGCCTATGTTAGTAATGACCAGGTCAAGGATGTTGCTACCTCTAGTGGGAGTAAGAACGAGCTGGTCCAGAGCATTGGAATTAATGAATTCCAGAAAGTATTGGGCAAGTGTATACATGAGTAGTTTTCCCAGTTAATGGAGGGGTAGTTGAAGTTGTCCAGTATGAGAGTGTTAGGTTGGACCTTAATATTCTCCAGGGTGCTTAGGAACGTGGAGTGTGAATCTTGGGACATAGCTGAGGATGACCTGAATCACTGTCTTACCCAGTGTTAGCTGCATCTGAAGTATCTCAAATGCATTATGTTGGGCTACCAGTCTGGAGGTGTGTGCATCCTTTATGAATATGGAAACACCACCGCCTTTGGAGCTTCGGTCAAAGTTCTGGGGTTAAAAGGTGTGGAATGAGTTATAGCCTGGTAGTGCAGGGGTGTTTCTGCTGCCTTGAACCAGGTCTCTGTTACAGCACAAATGTCGATGTTCTCCATTTTAAGGAGTGCTTTGAGCGAGTGCATTTTGAGATTTAAACTTCTAGTGTTGGGCAGCATGACTCTCAGATTGCATTTGTTTGCAGCTGTTACAGTGGTAATTTGGTCTTTTGAACACCGCCTAAAAATGGCACTATAGGGTTGGCAAGTGCCTTGGCCAGTATTCGGCAGCCCAGGGGTGACAGATGCTAGAAGGCTTCCCTCCAACACAGAAAGGCTTGGGGGGCCCAGAAGCTTATAAATAGTCCTGAATACAGCAAAATTGTACCTGGACTAGACTAGCGAAGGTAGGAAACAAGCACAAATGTGGGCTTTTAAACCGGGACATTAGAAAGAGATAGAAAATCTGCCCAAATGGTCAATAAACTGAGTAGAAAGAGATGGAAAAACTGCCCAAATGGTCAATAAACTACAATTTCTGGGCCAAAAACCACTCTTCTTGTGGTAGATAGGCATTGATAATCTAGAAGGCTTCCCTGCAACACAAAAAGGCTTGGGGGACTCAGAAGCTTACAAACAGTCCTTGATACAGCAAATCTGTACCTGGACTAGACTAGCTACAGGAAAGGTGGGGAACAAGCGCAAATGCGGGCTTTTAAACCAGAAAGTTGAAAGAGGTGGAAAAACTGCCTAAAGGGCCAATAACTACAATTTCTGGACCAGTAACCACTCCTCTTGTGGTAGATAGGGTACCTAGTGCTTACCACTCTCACTGATAAGCTAGAAGGCTTCCCTCCAACACAGAAGGACTTGGGGGGCTCAGAAGCTTACCAACAGTCCTGGATACAGCAAATCTGTATCTGGACTAGACTAGTTACAAGAAAGGTGGGAAACAAGTGCAAATGTGGGCTTTTAAACCAGAAAGTTGAAAGAGATAGAAAACCTGCCCAAACAGCCAATAAACTACAATTTATGGGCCAAAAGCCACTTCTCTTGTGGTAGATAGGCTACCTAGTGCTTACCAATCCCACTGATAAGCTAGAAGACTTCCTCCAACACAGAAAGGCTTGTGGGGGGCTCAGAAGCTTACCAACAGTCCTGGATAGAGCAAATCTGTATCTGGACTAGACTAGTTACAGGAAAGGCAGGAAACAAGTGCAAATGCAGGCTTTTAAACCAGAAAGTTGAAAGAGATGAAAAAACTGCCCAAAAGGCCAATAAACTACAATTTCTGGTCCAGAAACTACTCCTTTTGTGGTAGATAGGCTATCTAGTGCTTACCACTCCCACTGATAAACTAGAAGGCTTCCCTCTAACACAAAAAGGCTTGGGGGGCTCAGAAGCTTACCAACAGTCCTGGATACAGAAAATCTGTATTTGGAGTAGACTAGTTACAGGAAAGGCAGGAAACAAGCTTAGATTTATTTTTCAGAAAGCAGCTAAAACACCACTAAAAATAAAGCAAATACAGTTTAAATAAATGCAATTTATTCGAAATGTATTCTGAACTAAATTCAGTTGTTGCTTTATTCCACTCTGAACAGTTAAGAAGTGCCAAAAAATGTACTTATCAGCTGAGAAGCACACTCAGCACTCAGTCAGGACACAAGGAGATTTTTTTTTTCACAAAGAATTCTGGGAGATTCAAAAGTCACGCTCTCTCTTTAAAAAAATCCATACCATTCCATATCCAATGAGATTAACTTTCTTGTTTGATTTTCCATAAGTAGCACTTTGGCTCTCTCCATGATTTTCTATGAAATGCTGAGCAGGTCAGCGTCCCTAAAATTATCTGTGTCTCTTTTGACCTCTCACTTTTTTGAAGGGATATCTCAACAGCGTGTTACCATATATTGTGGAAGAGTCCACACAGGAGCATTTAAGACATTTGATAAATTTATTTGGGTTTTCTTGATTATGTGTAGGAAAACTAGCAAATACTTAGATTAAGTTTTAGAAAAGTAGAGGACAGGGGAGAAGCTTAATGTGACTCAATAAAAAGGCACATTTTTCTCATTTGTGGGATTTTAATAATGCCTGCGGAACAGTTAAGGTAAGTAAAATAGAATTAGAAGACGGAAAGTTGAGTGCACTCCTATCCAGATGTGCTGGAGCATTTCAACCAGTTGACACCAGTTTAAGCGACTTCCGTTTCAGTGAAAATGTAAAAAGTATTTGTGCATATACTGTACAATTCCATTTTCTCCACAGTTGTTCATCATCAGAGTAGGTATATTTAAATTCTAAGATGGGTGGAGTCTCTATACATGGGAGGGTGCAAGGTGGATTGCTGTTCTGCAAAAATGATTTACTCTATGTTTCACTGAAAGTGCTTTTGGTTTAATATTTTCAGAGTTTTTGGTTTTGGTGAAGTGGTGTTTATCTTTCAACATGATTCCAACATGCCATAGTACAGAAAGATTAACCTTAGAGGTGTTCACTGTTACTAACTGATCTTGTATCATACTCTGAGAAGATAAACTGTTATTTTTTTTCCATGTGTCTAAGAAGAAATAGCACAAAAATGAATGCAAAGCAGTGAATTTTCAAAAAATCTGAAACAGTAGACTATATTACTTTGGCAGACTCTTGGGAATTGTATTTTATATTACAATAGGACATTTATTTCGGTATTACAGTACTTGTTTACTTTGAGAATTTGATGATTTGGATTCATTTGTATGGTGCTATTTGGCATTCTCTATGTGTCAGGTATTATGTCCCCACTGCTTTCCGATAGCCTTCTGTCACACATATATGGAGGTCATATGAGCAGCTTGTTCTGGATCATGCTTCTGCCTACAACTGAGTAATGTGTCTGCCTATTCCTAATTAGACACTTGAGGCTTAAACAGAGACTGGAGTGTTTAAGTGTCAACAGGTCCAGCCATCTTGATGCCATCTTTGTACTGAACCTATCAACTTGCTCTTATTACATGAGTAAAGCTTTAGTAACATGCATGAAGTCATCCACTACATTTCTCCGATGTGTGGTAGTCTGAAGTTACAGGGTGACTGGATGATTCTCTGTACATAGACGTTAAAAGACAGGTTCTATTAAAATGTGAAGTCAAGTTTAAACTGCTAAAAAATAATTTAAATAGGCTTTTGAATGTGTAAGGCTAAATAAAATAGTTCTTAATTATTCTTAATAAATCTGTCTGTGAAGTGCATATTTTACATGTTTGTATAAATTTAATGAAGCACATAATTAGCTATTTGTTTAGCTGTACAAATATCTGGTGTAGTCGTAATGTCCTCACATTGGTTATCAAACAAGTATAGCTTTGCAGGACTTGCTAAAAGGTCATAATGCAAAATAAATGGTCACATCATAAAAAAAGACACCATCCGTAAATAACTTGTGGCAGGGCTAAATTTTAGCCTTCAGCAGGATGCATGTACCAAGGTCAGTAAAGCATATTCTGTACCCAACCTAATTGTAAAAAACGTGGCTTGTCCCTCCATAGAGATTATGCCACTTTATTCCGCAATGATATGACCCCTTATTGAATACTGAACTATGTTCTGCTGCCTTTCTAATTTGCCAGCTGAAACAGCTTCCAAACGTTGAGTGTTTCATTGGTAGAAAAGTGAGGAAATTAGAAAACTTGAACTATTTTGGAGACTCAGGATTTGTTATCATATTCTGTTTCTTATACTTGATGTGACTTTTTCTTTAGTCTGTAAGGCTGTATTGACACATTGTTTTAGGTTCTTCACTACCTGGACAATTGTCTCCTGAACTTCCACTGAAGTTAAAATCTCTCAGATCCTACACTCTTGAACTGTGGTCCATTGATATTATTATTCTTTTACATTTTTCCTGCCATGAGCAACTGTAAGAATCACTATTTTTGAATGAGATTGATAGTTACAGTAACAAGTGTCTCAGGGGTGGCACACAGTAAAGTGGTACCACAGCCCAATGTGGTTTTCAAAGAATGAGGCACAGCAGAGTAAGGTAATATTAGTTCATAGTATAGCCACAATGCTCCTCGCATTGAGCACATATGTAAATGACACCTGTAGCAAAATAACGATTCAGAGAAATTACACCAAGTGCTCACAGACTGGTCCCAGATATGCAAGTTGTGGGATCAGACCTCCATGCCTACTAATGCTGAGGTATTCTGAGTATGTCAGACAAACTTCACTACTAATGTTATTCAATATAGAAAGCTGAGCAAGACATCAGTGATTCTGTTAAAAAAAAGAAGCAGTGTTTTTTCTTGCCAGAAAAAAAAACTTCTGTCAGCTATCACAATCACACTGTCCCTACTAACAGAGATATGCTGCCAGTCTACCACTGATATTGGCAGGATTTATGCACATAGATACATGCATTTTAATATTATGATAACTGTAGGTTCACCATCATACCTAATGAATGGAAAGTCTTTTTTGAATCCTTGTGTATCATAGCAGCAGTGCAGGAAAAACAACTGTTTTCTCCCTAATAGCTTGTTTAAATCCAAGTCTGACTAGAATAAAAGTGCCATATTGGCTGCTTCTAAGTGGGGATACTTGCTAAAGCGGTATAAGAAGTTTGAATATCGAGGTACGGAGGAGCAGAACAGCACTGTTGATATATGGTGCAAATGGGTCTTGTGAAATAGCTCACAGTGTGGTCTGCTGTCTGCAAGCAGAAAAAATCTCCAGAATTTAGATTCTGTGAGCTGCCATTTTTAGGTGTTATGGCTTTCATGTAGACTTAAAAGATGAAGGACATATTCTAATTTAGGAATTGGAAATTTTTTAGCTATAACTTTTCTTGCAGCTGGATAGAGGAGGTAATTTTACCTGTGAAAGTACTTTACCAGTGAAGTTATCAGTGTCCATAGTGAAGTTAGAGGTAGTCAGGCATGACTGCAATGTATTGTTTTGCATCAGGGATTAGGTTTCTTTTTACATTTTAAAGTAATAAGAGAGGTAATATAGGCAGTTGAGAATAACGTGACATTTTTTACTGAGGTTGATTAAAAGTGGATTTGAGTGGATCCATGTACAGAGGGTTGAGAATTTGGTTTATAAATTGGACTGAAGAGACCGATGTGTTTGGATTGTCTCAGATGTTTTGGTAAGAACGAGCTGGTCCAGAGCATTGGAATTAATGAATTCCAGAAAGTATTGGGCAAGTGTATACATGAGTAGTTTTCCCAGTTAATGGTTTATCTAGGGTAAAATCTTCAAAGAATTAAAAGAAAAGCAGAAGACGCAAAACAAAACATTTTAGAATATCAGTTTTCAGTGTTCCCTTATCGTAGATAGAGTCTTTGCAGAAAATTGAGTTTCTGTTATTAAGATAGTTTAGGAACCAAGATATCGTATTGTCTCTGAAGTTTAACGTTTCAAAGTTTATGTAAGTGAATATTGTGGTTATGTCCATGAAAACCGCAGCTAAGATGTATCCATCATTTTTGTTACAGCAGTAGTGAATAGTAAGGATAAAAAGCAATTTCTAAAACCATGTTAATGACAGATGGGCAACTAAACATGCAGAGACATTTATGCACCCGTGCTCTACCTTTATGAATAGTTCAACCTTTTTAGTGTGTGTCTGTGTGTGTCTTCATTCAGTTCTTGTAAATATGCTATATGTGGTTCCTTGCCACGTCTCTGTTATATTTTCACTTCATAGTGCTGCAGACTAAGCAAAATCTGTAATTTCAGATACATCTTACAGAAAGACCATTCTAAATATAATTTGCAAGAGTTATTTTTTATTTCTACTTGTTCTTTGCACCATGCCTTTTGAGTTTTGCATTTACACTATTCTTTTAACTTTCTTTTCATCTGCCTTCAAACCTTCTAAGGTTTTACAATGAGTCTTACTTATGAGTTGTCACCCTAATTTGTACCTGCACTGCACTTACTTACCTACACTTACTTATCTTCAAATTATACTGCATCAGTCTGTTCAAGAGCTATAACATCTCTTGCAGTTACAGTCTTGTATCTCAGACTACACCAATAACTCATCAGGATCAGGTACGTTCACTTCCTTGTGCAACTTTTCTTTGGAATAGCAGATGTGCAGAAACAATATCAAATGGAAGTACGGAGGATGTGTATATCTAACTAAGAGCATATAATAACAAGCATGCAACTTCAAGATTTATTTTACATGTATTTACCAGAATCCGCTATTTGCATCAACTACAGAAATGAACTTGTCAATACGGATAGCTGAAATCAGTTCCTCAGCTATGAGCAACAGCTAATTGTCATTGTAATCACTTATTCATATTTCTTATGTGCTAACAAAAGTGCAGATTTTATCCTCTGTCAAAGCAAAGACCATGCTGGTTATCCATTTCGTTTACTCTCGTTGTTTCTTAAGGGTATCTTATCTTTCTATTCACATCAGTTATTGCTGATGTCCTTCATTGATGCGTATGTTACTGATATAGTATCTAGATTTATTTGAGTATAATACTCTCTTAGCAAGCTACCAAACCTGTAAATAAATTAGCATAGTCAAGTAAGACATCTTTGCTATAATGCTTTGCAATATTTCAGATGACACTGCGCATGTATTTTCCGGTATACATCTATATGATTTGCATGCTTTTACTGTGTCTCACCATGACTTCTCACAAGCCATTGGACCCCAAAAATTTCCATAGTACGCAGCTACTGCTTCAAAGAGGATTTTGTGACTTCTGCTTTTCTACTCATGTCAGTAGCTTCTGACTCTCAGGGGCTTTACCTGGTGTTGTCTGTATGTCAGTAATGTATGGGCTACTTTTTGTCTTTCATCATTAATGCTAACACTTCCTCACAATATTGCACTGCCCACTTATGTCAAGTTTAACACTCACTTTATCAGTTGTGTGCATTTTTTGCCAGCCTCATTATCTTGATGTACAACCTCACAGCATCAACCTGCATCCACTTTAATGGCATTCACAAACAATTCATTTCTCATTTTTGTTGCAAGAGCTGCAACTTCCTTCAAACATTCATTTTTAAAATGTTAGTATTTTTTGGAAAATGGTTATTTTTACCACATCATCTACAAAAAAAAAAAAACAATTAAACACTAGGCACTTCCTTCTGGCATTCATGTTCCTAGACGAAATGCCTGGGATTTTAATTTCAGATGTGGCATACTTGCTTTTCACTTCATGGATCTCTTTCTCACCCCCTTTACTTTTCTTGAGCATTTTTGCTACACATTTTCCTTTTTTGATTCACAGTTTGCTGTCTTGAACACAAACCAATCTCTTTAGGTAGCACCATTAATTGTGTTCTTGTAATTTGATTCACACATATCTGCAGCTTTCTGTAATGACAAACCTGCTACTGGTGAAACCTGTTCCTTATTGTATCATTTCTTTTATCCCACGCTGTTCAGTTTCTTACCCAGTGAATCATGTAACTTACCAGTTTCCGGCTCTATTTTTCAGCTCAGGATCATACATATCTTACATTTAAATTGAAGCTTGGTGTCTTATAAAGAATATACAATGAATAAATGGAATAATGTTTGGGGGGGATACACTAAAGTCTGAATTGTTGCTTATTACTGCTGTTTTGTGTCTTTTGTCTTCTTGAACAATGAAAGTATTAAATGTCTTTACGGCATCTTCCTGCAACATGCAAACATGTGGCACACTACCATTTTAGATGTTCCCATTGCTCTGCTCACAGTAAGGAAGAAAGTAAATTTGTTTATCCACAGCTTTCATTTTTCCATTTGGATGCCTTGCATATATTTATATATATATATATATATATATATATATATATATATATATATATATATGTGTGTGTGTGTGTGTGTGTGTGTGTGTGTGTGTGTGTGTGTGTGTATGTATGTATATATATATATATATATATATATATATATATATATATATATATATATATATATAAGATTCTGTCAGCTAAATATTTACACTAAATAAAGTCCTGAAGGCCCCTGCTAAGATCCACCTTGTGAGCTATGCTGTAATCCAAGCTACTCGAGAGTACATCCCACCTGGCAGTTGTTTGCCCGTTACAAGACACCCTATTGGAATTATTTAGTATGTGCCATGGCTTATCTACCTCAGTCATATCTGTAAGGCAGTTAACTAAATCTACAGGCATAAAATATTTATGGATTTTGAACATTCCACTTTGAGAACATCTGGCACTGAAAGCTGATAAATATAAGCCTTGTTAACCAATTTTGGTTCAAAAAGGTGAATCTGCACCAGTCACATGTTAGACAGTAGACTAATTGTTATAATAACAGCTTTTAAGAAAAATATTAGTTCTGGCCACATGACCAGTGCTGTTATTTTAATTCCCCTTAACAGATGTATTTATTGAAGGATGATCTCCTTCAAGACTTTACCGATATTAACCAGTTGCAGTAAACATAAAGACATTTAACTGCTATTCACATCCACTTAAAATGTATATGAATTTCTCACACAGCCTTCTTGCAGAACATATCATTATGTATTCCTAACAATAGCTAGACTCATGCCTATCACTACAGTTTCAACATCTGAGATACTTTACTCATATACCTTGTCTATAAGAGGATCTATGTTGCTACATCGAAAGTACGGTAAATCGAAACATACTACAGTGAACTCACTTTCACAAAAGTGTATTTTAGCGAAAATGCACTTTCACGAAAGAAAATATAAAAAAAAAAACAGAACAATAAAAAAAACTACAAAAATAAAACTCTACCCATGTTTATGCAGGGAACAAGCCTCCTGCAGCCCCTCATGTGGGGTGCTGTGCCCTCCACACCCCCCCTACTTTAATATTCTCACTCCGAGATCGCACTACAGTGGGGAAAAGGGAATATTCACTTATCTCCACTGTACCGCGATCTAAGCAACAGTTTGCTTAGTTGTGCAATCAACAGTACATGTTGATCTACAACTAAATCTACACGCAAACTGCGTGGTTTTATTTCTCTTTTTTTGCGAAAGTGAGTTCGCTGTAGTACATTTCAATTTAATGTACTTTCAATATAGTGACTATGACCCCTATAAGAACGTTATGTTTTTTTCAGAAATCAACTTTGTTATTAAGAGCTACAGAAACTCAATATATAGCATATGACATGGTTACACATCTATAAGCAGTTACAGTAAGGGGGATGACGTAACAAACTGATTCAGGTGCTCTGTCAAAGATGTCCATGTTTGGAAAGCTGTTCATATATGCAAAAGCTAATTAATACAAATTATTAAGTGAGCGCATTCCTTAAGTGTAACCGGTTAAACCATTACAATTTATTCATTTTTTTTGTTTGAGTTTGGATGCTGAAGTCCAGTACTGACATCAGTAATGTTTCGATCTGTTATCTGTTTCACTGTAATGGATTCATCATAAATATTTTATCCTTTTAAATGCATTTCATCTTAGATGTGTTTCCCCATTATGTATGCATCCAGTGGCATATACTATTGTTATTAAGTGTTGTATTCTGCAATAAAAAGAAACTTGAAAGAGAGAGTTCATGCAGGTTGCAGTCTAACCACCTTTCCACAAAAGAACAAAATGCTTTGAGGGCTTTTCCTGAGTTATGCAAATGAAAAACTTTAGGGAAATTTTACTTCACAAAAGAATTTACTTTTAATTTGGGAATTACATTTCTTAAAATAAATGAAATGAATAATAATTTTCCTGCATTCGGTTTGATTATTTTGACTTATTATTGTTTGCGTAATCGGAGAGTTAAGCTCTCTGACTAGTTAATTACATTTCTCAGGCATAAGTTGCATATAGTCTTACAGACAGCATAACCCTCAGAAACTGAATCACTTTTGGTTCTGCATTAAAGTAAGTTTCTCGCAAAGAAGGCTGTCAAACTTAAGTACTAAAGAAAATTCATTCTTAACTGTATAGCTCCAAACGTCTCAGAATATTGAAGTGCTGATTCGTCTTGTGTTAGACTACGACCTGGGCAAAAGTATATGAACTTATTAGTGCACAAACCTGCTTGTATTCATTGACCAGGTATACAGACTGGTCAAAATGTAGCAGTTACACAACCCAAGTCTGTGTGTGTGTGTTTTCTTTTTTAGCCACAGTTATGTAATTTCAGAGTACCTATATTTAAATTCAAGGGGTGAGGGGCATCCTCCCACATGGGGGGGGGGGAATGGAGGCCTGCATTCCTGCAACAAAAGGGTTTGGGAAATGGTGTTAATGTTGGTTTATTTTTGCTCATTCAACACTTGATAATAGTGCTGTTGATCGACATGTCTCCATATGGATATGTGTGTATGCATTTTTTTTTTATTATGTACACTTGCCTGGCCGAAGGAGGAGAAGAGGCAGAAGGCATGGCCGAAGGCAGGAAGAGAGGAGAAACGCTAGGACTGTGGTAGTGAGGGTCAGAACTTTGCATGTTGGCAGTATGACTGGTATAGGGAGAGAGCTAGCCGATATGATGGACAAAAGGAAGGTTGGTATATTGTGTGTGCAAGAGACCAGATGGAAGGGGAGTAAGGCTAGGTGCATCAGAGGTGGGTTCAAATTGTTTTATCATGGTGTGGATGGGAGGAGAAATGGTGTAGGAGCTATCCTGAAGGAACAGTATGCTAAGATTGTTTTGGAGGTGAAAAGAGTGTCAGACAGAGTGATGTTTATGAAGCTGGAAATTGATGGTGTAATGATAAATGTTGTTAGTGCATATGTTCCACAAGTTGGGTGTATGATGGATGAGAAAAAAAAATGTTGGAGTGAGTTGGATGAAGTGGTGATGACTGTACCCAAAGGTGAGAGAGTGGTGATTGGAGCAGATTTCAATGGGCATGTTGGTGAAGGGAACAGAGGGGATGAGGAAGTGATGGGTAGGTATGGTGTTAAACAAAGGAATGCAGAAGGTCAGATGGTTGTGGATTTTGTGAAAAGGATGGACATGGCTGTGGTGAATACATATTTTAACAAGAGGGAGGAGCATAGAGTGACATACAAGGGTGGAGGAAGATGCACACAGGTGGATTATATGTTATGTAGGAGGGCCAGTTTGAAGGAGATTGGAGACTGTAAAGTGGTGGCCGGGGAAAGTGTAGTTAGGCAGCATAGGATGGTGGTTTGTAGGATGACATTGGTGATCAAGAAGAGGAGGAGGAGTGTGAGGGCAGCACCAAGGATCAAATGGTGGAAATTGAAAAAGGTTAATTGTGAGGTGGAGTTCAGTGACGAGTTAAGACAGGCACTGGGTGGCAGTGAAGAGTTACCAAATAGCTGGGTAACTACAGCAGAGCTAGTAGGAGAGTAGGGAGATGGCTATAAAGGTGCTTGGTATGACATCTGGACAGAGGAAGGTTGACAAGGAGACATGGTGGTGGAATGAGGAAGTACAGGAGAGTATACAGAGAAAGACCCTGGAAAAGAAGAAGTGGGATTGTCAGAGAGATGAAGAAAGTAGACAGGAGTATAAGGAGATGAGGTGCATGGCAAAGAGAGAGGTGGCAAAGGCTAAGGATAAGGCATATGAAGAGTTGTATGAAAGGTTGGACACTAAGGAGGGAGAAACGAACCTGTACCAATTGGTTAGACAGAGGGACCAAGCTAGGAAAGATGTGCAGCAGGTAAAGGTGATAAAGGATAATGAGGGAAACATACTCACAAGCGAGGAGAGTGTGCTGAGGAGATGGAAAGTGTACTTTGAGGAGTTGATGAATGAAGAGAATGAAAGGGAGAGAAGGTTGGATGATGTGGGGATAGTGAATCATGAAGTACAATGGATTTGCAAGGAGGAAGTAAGGATAGCTATGAAGAGGATGAAGAATGGAAAGGCTGTTGGTCCAGATGACATACCTGTGGAAGCATGGAGGTGTTTACGTGAAATGGCAGTGGAGTTTTTAACCAGATTGATTAATGAAATATTGGAAAGTAAGAGGATGCCTGAAGAATGGAGAAAAAGTGTTTTGGTACCGATTTTTAAGAATAAGGGTGATGTGCAGAGCTGTAGTAACTACAGAGGGATTAAATTGATCAGTTACAGCATGAAGTTATGGGAAAGAGTAGTGGAAGCTAGGTTAAGAAGGGACATGATGATTAGTGATCAGCAGTATGGTTTAATGCCGGGAAAGAGCACTACAGATGCAATGTTTGCTCTGAAAGTGTTGATGGAGAAGTACAGAGAAGGTCAGAAGGAGTTGCATTGTGTTTTTGTAGACTTAGAGAAAGCATATGACAGGGTGCCTAGAGAGGAGTTGTGGTATTGTATGAGGAAGTCGGGAGTGTCAGAGAAGTATGTAAGAGTGGTACAGGATATGTACAAGGGTAGTGTGACAGCGGTGAGGTCTGCGGTGGGAGTGACAGATGTGTTTAAGGTGGAGGTGGGGTTACATCAAGGATCAGCTCTGAGCCCTTTCTTATTTGCAATGGTGATGGACAGGTTGACAGATGAGATCAGACAGGAGTCCCCGTGGACTATGATGTTGGCAGAGGACATTGTGATCTGTAGTGAGAGTAGGGAACAGGTGGAGGAGACCCTGGAGAGATGGAGATATGATCTAGAGAGAAGAGGAATGAAGGTCAGCAGGAATAAGACAGAATATATGTGTGTGAATGAGAGGGAGGATAGAGGAATGGTGAGGCTGCAAGGAGTAGAGGTGGTGAAGGTGAATGAGTTTAAATACTTGGGATCAATAGTTCAGAGCAATGGTGAGTGTAGAAGAGAGGTGAAGAAGAAAGTACAGGCAGGATGGAGTGGGTGGAGAAGAGTGTCAGGAATAATTTGTGACAGATGAGTACCAGTAAGAGTGAAAGGGAAGGTCTACAAGAGGGTAGTGAGACCAGCTATGTTATATGGGTTGGAGATAGTGGCACTGACAAAAAGGCAGGAGTTTGAGCTGGATGTGGCAGAGTTAAAGATGTTTAAGATTTGCACTGGGTGTGACGAGGGTGGACAGGATTAGGAATAAGTATATTAGAGGGTCAGCCCAGGTTGGAAGGTTTGGATACAAAGCCAGAGAGGCACGATTACGTTGGTTTGGACATGTGCTGAAGAGGGATGCTGAGTATATTGGGAAAAAGATGCTAAGGATGAAGCTACCAGGTAACAGGAAAAGAGGAAGGCCTAAGATAAGGTTTATGGATGTGGTGAGAGAGGACATGCAGGTGGTTGGTGTGGCAGAGCAAGATGCAGAGGAAAGGAAGAAATGGAAACAGATGATCCGCTGTGGCAACTCCAACCCCTAATGGGAACAGCCGAAAGAAGATGATGATGATGACACTTGCCTGGTTAATAGTCAAGCAAATAAATAAATGTAGCTTAACAGAATTAACATAGAGATTAGTAAAATCAGCATCTACTCCAGGAAGCCAGCAAATTCTTCAGAAGTGAATATTAATAAATGCTTTATGTTTTGCAAAACATAGGTATGAAGGTATTCATAAAATTTCTATGGAAAGGAGATTCAGCCATCTTTATTTGCCATAGTGCCTTTAATAACAGTAGGCTACTAGGTACTGAGAAAGAGTCTTGTACAAGTCCATCTTTCCTCATAAGCTGAACGTAGAGTAAATTGACTTAAAATGCCAACTTCGTCCTGGAGATTAGAAGTTTAATGGAATATGGTATCACCTTATTGTTATGGAGTCTTAATGATAGAGTGCCAAGGTTTATAGTTAACATGAAGATTTACCTGAAAGTATATCACATCTGCTGTTATGATCACTGGTTCATAACAGAAGAAAGTGTGTTTTTTTTGGTCTTGTATGAAAATACTGAAAATATTGCAAACTGAAGTCTGAATACCTGCACTATTCTGGCTCATCAGAATGTACTGATGTTATTGGGGAGGGTGCAAGATTTAATTATATAGTTAATGACTATACAATTGCAAGAAATTGGTTACCTACCAAACTGTTAATTACTATTCTGGCTTATCATTGTTCAGTAATTTGTAGTCCTCTTAATACCTTTTGAGGGGACACTGCGGCTTCTAACTATTCAGGTAAAGAATAGCAGATTTCTGTGTAGTCCTCCCCCAATTAATTATAATTACTTTTTAGAGGCAAGATCAGGTGAACATGCTCCCTTTTTATTATGAGCTAGTGATTACAACAACAGATTAAATCTGCTGCCAGGTAAATTTCTTTAATGATGTGAAATTCTCTGCATTCCATCTTTGAGTGCTAGAAGTATGCATGTATTCAGGTCCTATTATCCTCAATTGTCTACCTTCACTGAAGAGCTTCAATATATAAGTAAAAGATCAAATCATTCTAAGTAATATAATTGCTATGCTAGACTATATCTAAGAGAGCCTTTGTCACCATGTCTTAATGTCCATCATTTGACTGAGATGAATTTTTTCAGCTTTATACAAAATATTTATATATTTTGTCCCCCTTCCCTATCTTAACCATTGTGCAAGGGGCAGGTGACCCATTTCACTGTATTTTATTGATCAGACCCTAAAGTTTGCCAGAGAAAAATATTTTAGGGTGTCCATATAACTCTTACAGGAAGTATTACGCTTGTTCATGCACTTTAAATCGTTAGGCCATCCCTTTGAATCTCAATGAGGGAAGGCTGGAGTTTCTGAAAAATGTATTTTCTCCAGACTACTTTCTGAACATGAGATTTGGCAATAGCCCAGATTTTAACTAAATTGTTTTGAGATGGAGGTAGCAGGCCTAATGAACTCTGCACCATTATCCAGAATAGGATTATAGGATATAAGACAAGTCAGACCAGGGGACATGTATGCCTTGCAATTACCCACCTTCAGGGTCTACCACCTTATGCTAGGAAGGGTGATGATTGTGAATTCTGGTGTAGGTTTATGGGCACACATCCAACTGTCCATGCAAAATATGAAGAAAGACTAGCAGAAGTATACCTAAGGTGGGGCAGCTGCCCTGAGAGGGGTACGACTGGTAGATATCAGTCAGTTAGCAGGGTGGTACTGCCATTCATTCCATACCAGATGCTGCTATTTATTTAGGGTTAGGACTTGAAGCAGTTGCTTTGTGTTTCATGTGTGATGTATGTTGTAGCAAGCTGCATGTTTTCTTTGTTTTTATTTTGTTTATTTGTTTAATTATTTATTTATATGTGTATGCATTTATTTATTCATTTTTTTGGGGGCTCCTCAACTTAAAGTTGAGGGGTGCCAAATCAGGAATGGCAGTGGGCGCTAGTTATAGCTCTGTGACAGGAAATGCCATTGCTTGATGCACTGGGGAAGTTTATTCCAGAACAAGGGGAGGAACTAGGAGAAATCTCCTAAGGAAGGTTTAAATTTCTGGTTCTGGTGTTGATAGCATCCTCTGTCTTGTGAAGGAAAAGCAGGCCAAGAATAATTGGATGTCTAAGGGCACAGCTAAGCTCAGGTCTCCCCTCTGGAGCTTGTTTGATGCTGAGCATAAGAAGGAGAACTCCAATGTCTTCTGGTAGCGAAAGTTTTTTTTTTTTAGATCAAAGTTCTATTTTGTTAGGAGCCATTGTGGTTTTGAAAGTTTTTTTATATGTCTAGCTACATTCCTGTAGAACGGTGTATTATATTCAATAACAAGATTGACTAGAGCAGAATACAGATGGACAATTACTTCCTAAGTTTTAGAAGAGAAGTCTTTGGCAACTAGTTGCAAAATGTAGGATTTTCTAAATATGGCAGCTACATGCTAATTAAAGGATAGGGAACTATCAACCTATGGGCCCAGATCACTGATTATTATGGTAAAAAGGGTGTTTTCAATGAAGTAGCATATAGAGAGTTTGCTTCAAATAGGGATGATGCTGCATTTCTTGGTGTGTAATTTGAGTCCTTTTTTATACACCAAAAATTGACATTACATAGTTATTTGGAGGGCATATGTTTTCAAAGGGGATGTAACAACATCTTCCAACATGCAGTCATCAGTAAACATCAACCAGAAATTACTATTATCAGACTGGAAGGTATAAAAATATATGCCAATCAAAGGTGGTCCAGCACAGATCCCTGGGAGACACCACTGGTAACATCTCAATGTGAAAAGGTGCTTTCCATTCAGACAGTGCCCATTCTTTCCCTAGGCCAGTTGGCTAGCCATCTTACCATGATGGGACTTAGGTTTAAGGCAGTCTGTTATAAACAATTTCATCATGTGATATGGTATCAAATACTTTAGCCAGACAGAGGTAGGCTCCATGGATAATGCAACTGACCATGTATGTGACCTGTATGTGACTGTGACTTACTGTCCTTCTCAAAGAAACTTCCAAAATTCACCAGGGCAGGACCTGCCCTTTACAAAGCCTGTAATGCAGCAAGTCTAGCTTAATCACGTTTTTGATGTAATATATTATGAGGTTAGGAATGATGCAGTCCGTGGCTTCAGACATGAGAGTTGTGACATTAATAGGTCTGTACTTTCCTGGGGTCTGTGGTGGACCCACACTTGTAGAGGGGCATTACTATGGCAATCCAACAGGATTCGGGGATATAACCTGTAACAAGGCTTAAATTTAATGGTTTAAGGAGGAGATTAATTAGTGCATGGTTTATCAACCTGATAGGTTGACTACCAATGGAGTAAGTGTTCCTGGTCTTTGAGAATACTTTAAGAACATGTTCCTTAGTGATAATAGGTGGAGGGGGGTGGAGAGTGATTCAGGAAAGATTTGAGAGGGTGTGGCAGTTAGAGGAGATAAATGTGCTAGTAAATATATTTGCAGTGTCTCTTGGATTCAAGTGGGAGGGTCCATTATGGAGAATCTCAGAGCAGAATTGGGTTTTATTTCTTATTTTTTTTTTACAAAACTTGTAATTAACCCCTGCTGTTCCTGCTAGTCTTAATTCATATGATATTTTACTGGATTTTGTAGTTGCTTTGAGTTTCCTAGTGAGGTTTTTAATATTGTTAAGTTTCTGTAGGGTTTTAATCCTACAAGGCAGCTTAGGAGATTTCCTATTTCTGTTATATGGTTTGTTTATATCAGTAGAACATCAGAATGGTATATTTTTAAATGTGCCACCATAATTGGTTTTGGAAGAAACTATCTCATGAATACATTTAACTAAATTGGCATAAAATCACTTGTGTAACTGGTTGTATAACTGTGGTATACCACAAAGCTGACATAGGTAAATTTAGAGATTCCATCATACAGCTGCATAAGAAGTCTTAAAAGTGGGTGGTGTTTGCCACCAAAGGAGAAGATGTTTTGAGGGTAAAAGTAACACGATTATAATCAGACTTTATAGGTTCATAGGTTCATAGATTAGTACTAGGCTAACTGCCCTTGTGAGCCATTTTAAGCCTAGCCAATTATCCCTTACTAAAGAAGGACTCACCATTGCTGTGGAGAACTGAGTACTAAGTCAAGAATGTTGATGCCCCTGGTCAATTTGATGACCAGCTGATCCAGGGTGCTTTTATTTACCCAGCCTAAGAAATGCTGGGCATACCCAGTGTTGAAAGTGTAGAAGCTCCAGTCAATGCAGGGATAGATGAAATCACAAAGGAATAAAAAGATATTGCATATATGGATATACTGTTTGAATCCTGGGGATTTTGTGGTCATTTAGAGCCATGGAGGATGATCAGTAAAAAGCTATGAGTTGGAAATTATATTTCCCTAAATTGAACTTTAGTTCAGTATACTCACTGGGGAGGTGGGGGGGGGGGGGATCTAGGCATCCATTTTGGAAGGAAATTTTCCCTGATGTACACTGACACTCCACAACCATTACTACTCAGTCTGAAGGTGTGTTAAGCACAAAATCAATGCACAGAGGGTGCTGTCTAAGGATTTGAAGCATGTCTTGGTAACAACATATACACAGATGCATTTTGAATACAGAGGTACCTTAAGGTTAGACAGTTTGTTAAGATGGCTGGCATTAAGTGCAGCCACCTTAATATTATCTAACTTGGGATTGTAGGTCATTCAGGTTGGGATGTTAATTAGATGAACTGTGATTAAAAAGGCCTAATGAGGGCTGCACGTATGAGTGATGTTAAGTTTGAAAGCAAGAGGGCTTTCTCCCCTTCAAAAACATTTCTATATTTTTCCAACAATCCTGGTAGTTCACATATTTATTTTTAATGGAGATAGTAGTAGAAAAGTCTGTCAACTTAAAACCATAAATCCATTAAAATTCTCTGATGTAATCATATTACCCAACATGAAATGTACCACATTTTAATTAATTATGACTTTCACATGTAGGCTGTTAGGGAATACAAAAAATACATTAGTAGTAACCAGTTATTACACTAAGATGTCATCATTGTTTGCATTGTATTCACAGAAGTAATTTTCAAAAATCTGCCCTTATCTATCTAGACTACTATTGCATCTCATGTTGCATGAGATGAAGCCACTAAGAATAAAAATCAGACTGAACCAGGATGAAATGCTTTTGCAGATCTAGGTGGGTATCCTATAATACACAAAATTTGTTTTTTTTTTTCTTGATCACTAAGCAGAATAAAGATTGTGGTACATTTCAGTGAATTATTTAATGGCCATAGTAGTACACCACCATTTACAACCAAATGCAGACAATTTCTCCTCTATACTATCCAAAGCCTTTCATCAACTTTGCCCTCTCCCTCCACTTCACATCAAAATGCTGCTTACCTTTCCTCCACACAACTAAATAGCAGTGAAGAGAACCTCTTATTATTTCAATAAAATCACTGCTAAATAAATTGAAAAGTATACTCCTTCAATTAGATATCAGTTCAGGAGCCAAGTTCAATATCTTTCACTGTGCCTTCCTAAAACTATCTGCTACATTCCCAAGCCCCTAACTTGTATATTTAGTATGGCTTTCTTTCATCCAGCATAGTCTCTGCCCCTTCCATCATTATACCCTTAAGTAAATTTCCTCTCTCAAGGATTACAAAGACTTTAGACCAATCTCAGACCTATGGCCACTTGCAAAGTTATTTGCAAAACAATTATATAAACAGCTTTTCAACCATGTAAATTCCTACTGTCTTGTATGTGACCTAGAACATGGCTTCTGCAATGGTTTCAGTACAATGGCAGCTCTCTATACTGTTACAAAATTTACTATAACTTCGATGAAGACCTTGTCACTACAGGACTTTTTTATAGATATATCAAAAGCCTTGGAAAATGTCAAATACTTTTATTAAACAAAAACTTAACTTTGGCCTCAAATTTCATAGCGTAGTTAGAAAATTGTCTATAGGACAGAGCCTTCCCAGTATAGACTAATGATCCCTACTTGGACACTGGCATCTTAAATATAGGCATACCCTAATGATGCATCATAAGACCTGTGTTATTCTCCATTTTTATAAGATAAACTTATAAAAAAGGGCCTTACAGAAACAGATGCTTGATGCCAGAGCCATGGGCACAAGCTCAATGCCAAGAAATGTATAGTTATCCCCTTTGGGAAAAAACATGTACCCATGAATTACCACATAGGTGGCAGTATGCTAAACACCGAAAGTTTGATAAGAGACTTAGGGACACAGGTGGACAGTGGTCTCACCTTCGATAACCACATCGCCACAACAGTCAGAAAATCCTTCTATGTGGCACACCTCATCACTAAGGGCTTTTCATCCAGAAAAAAGGAGGTCATTGTCTTACTGTACTCATCCCTCATTAGACCCATTATAGAATACAATACCCCGTTTGGTATGTACCTCTCAAGACATCTGCAACAACTGGAAAGGCCGCAGAAATACCTCACTAAAAGAATCACAGGCCTAAAGCAGATGGCCTATGCTGACCGTTTAAAAAAACTTCACCTATACTCTTTCGCATATCATCTACGCAGAGAAAAGCTCTGCTTAACATACAAGGCCATGTCAAACCCAGAGCTGTTGGACATGCTACACTTAAAGAAATCCCAATCCCTCAGAAACACATGCTCCAGGAATCTAAACCTTGTCATCACAATGAACAAAACATGCTGGAGGGATAGGTTCCCAACCCAGAGACTCCCCAGACTCTGGAATAGACTGCCCATACATGTCAAGCAGAGTGCCTCTTTGGCCCTCTTCAAAAGGAACCTTGATGATTGGATGGGAGATAGGAAATTCACCCCAGGGATCACGTCAGTCGCCCTGCTAGACTGGGGTCCAGGGAAGTAAATACTGTGGGAAGAAATAGCCAGTGGATTGTTATGGCTAGGCTTGTATAGGCCCTAGGGCTGATAGCCTAGTATCAATCTATGAATCTATGAATCTATGAACTGTATCTCAGTTATGAGCTCCCTCACCTCGATAACCTACTTTAGGCTGATGATGATATACTCCTTGAATCCAACAAAATCTGTGCTGAATTACGACAAGCATTGCAATCTCTTCTCTCTGCAGATTAATTTTGCTAGCAGATAACCAGCTCCACCACAATGATCTTCTGAAGCCTCCATGTGGGTGTCTGCTCAAGACAGCACTATAAAAGCACTTGGCATACTTGCTTTCAAAGCTATTAATCTAGTCCACTACTGACTCTACCCTTAAAATCCCCCCTCTGTATTAGATGACCTACCTATAACCTGAGAGCTTGCAAAGATGTCAGTATCACATTGGCTAGATTAGAATTCAAGACCACAATAGGTGAATAGGTATTTTATAAACTTATGTACTTACTTGGAGCTATCTTCTGAAGAAAACTAGAATGCAAAGCTCATTAGAGCTATTCAAATCTAAACAGAAAGAGCACATTCTGCAAGAATGTTTAGTTAAGTATTTTCATGATTCATGATACAGGGTAACAAAATGCATATGTATGTGGTTTCAGGACACTGGGTTACATGAAAAGGTCATTATGTGCTACAAAACAGCATTTTCACATTAACAGCAGATCAACCTCATCATCTCTGTTTTATGTAAATATGAAATTTAGATTATGCACATTTGTACTTTTGTTCTACTTGTACTAACAGCTCACATTTAATGTTTTATCATTAATGTGCCATTTTGTTCCATTTATTTTATGTATATATATATATATATATATATATATATATATATATATCTATATCTATATCTATATATATATATATATATATATATATATATATATATATATATATATTACTTTTTTATACTCTGTATATAGTTCTTTATACTCTTTTCACTGTTCAGCTATGAGCCTGGGTCATAGCTGAAGGGGGTCAACAGAACATTTCACATACCTGGTCAGCTAACTGCAACCAAATAAATTTATTGTCAGATCTCTAAGATAGATTCATTGTTGAAAACCATTCAGCACCCAAGACACTTAATGCTTAAAACCAAAAAATAATCGACAAATATATGTATTGAAATTGAGTAAATGAACTAGTCACACCACCTCATTGATATCTATTAATGGTGCTGTAACATGGTAGGTCTCGTGGTTTTTGTGAATGCCATGTGATCATGAGACTTCTTCAACCACTGGGGTAGAACATTTCAGGGGATCAGACCACTACAGAAAAGACCCCATGTTTTACTGAAGCTAATCTTACTGTCAGTATCTCCATCAGTCTCGTAGCCTGGTGGCACCCTGAGCAGGGATAGCTGTACCTCTGGCCATGTATGGTGCTTTCAAATGACAAAGTCTTATAAGACACCTAGTGGTGAAACAGCATCTAGTGCAAAGAACAAAGAAATGAAAATCACCTGATACAATAGATGCAGCCTCTAATTAAGTAAATTAGCTGTCTGTTCCATTGAATAGTGTCTGTAAAATGTAATGCAGAATATGAAATATGTTTGTATCTAGCCAATGAAAACAGAGGAAGAATATATCTGATTTTATGCCCAGCACTCTTCTCAATACAGTATTTGTGATTCTACTCACCATATCTTGAAAACATGCATTTCCTTAATCTGATGTGTATTATAAATACTATTTGTTGACCACTTGCTATGAAATACTTTGTAAATAATATTTGTTGACTGTTTTCACTTTGTCAAAAATTTATTTTATCTTTGATTTGGAACATTTCTCTCCAAGCGTCTGCAGAAAATGGGCATTTCAGTTACCAGACTTGCTCAGTAAACAAAAGCAAACAACTAAATAACCTCTAGAGACTTCCTAACATACCTCTTCTTATAAACTCCCATGATATATAGGGATACAATTGGGTTGGGTTGCATGGCTAGGCTTTTATAGGCCATAGTGGTCATTAGCTTAATATACCTATAAATCTATGAATAAAAAGACATCAAAGATGATCAATCTATACCCTTAATAAGGCGGTTTGCTGCATATTAATTTATTAGACAAAACAAAATTTTATTCTGAAAGCTTTTTCTGGCTAGGTTTTTCATGTCCAACTTCAAACTGTTATTATCTTTATCATTCTGAGTTTTCTTTGAAATTATGTCCAAACTATGTAAATAGATTGTACTATTAATGCATTTAAAGAAAGATGTCATCCTTGATTACAAAAATTAAAGAATATGTTAAATATTAAAATTGTTAAATTTAAGTAATAACCATTATCCATTTATTGCTATTAAATGCATTTTCGTAGGGGAGGAACATAGAAAGAAGAAAAAGACAATGAGAGTATGAGAGAGAAATTGAAGAAAATAGATGAAAAAACAAAATGTATATACTCAGTAAACAGTTCTTTATTCATAAATATTTATCTACACTTCCTTTTCTTCTTGTTTTTTATCCTGTCCTCTATTCAAAAAGGCTTATGTTTAGATAATTACTGCAAAAGTGCTTTCCAAAGAATAGTCGTTAGTTGAATAACTAAAATAAGTACTGATATTTTGCAGTGAGGAAAGATGAGAAAATTGCTTCATAAGCATAAATCTGAATAAAACATAACTGTATGATTTAAAGTTTTAACCAATAGCAATAACATGGAAGTACAGCTAAATTTGAAGCAATGTAAGTTTAAACAGTAACTTCAATTGAAATAAGGTTAATTATTGAAACATTACTTAAGTCATATTCATATTTTGATTTACCTTATTACTAACAGTCAAATTCTGTAACACATATACTTCTTCCAAAATTAAAGGAAATTAAGTAAAGTTAATGCAAAATGTTTCAAATATACAAACACATTATTAGTGCATAAAACTCAGAGGAGACAAGTAACTAGTCATGAGTTACTGCAGGCATCTATATGTAGAAAGAACTACAAATTGCAAAAGGAAACACCGATGAAGCAGATAATTATACACCATTGGAAAGTGGGATATTTAAATAAAAGATAAGAATAAATAATGACATCTCAGGGATTAGTGGACTAAAATGAACCAGAATGGGCAATTTTACATTTCATAGGCAGCAGATCTACTGTGGATGAGAATCCTGCATAACAAAGGAAGTGTAACCTCAAAATTAAGAGGGTATTACAAGCAGTGCTTGGTTACAATACAAAAATGCAGAAAGATCTCAATTAGACTCCAAAGCAAGCCGATCAACATTAGTGATAAACTTTATGAACCACCTATGCATAACAAAATGGATGAAAACAAGCCAAGTATATGAAAATGTGTAGCACTTTCTAGAAATAAACCAAAAATATTAACTTTATTGGAAGTCATTAAAATGATAATCTTGGTTATCAAAATACAACTATAATAATGGGCAAGACTGCTCTTGCAATATGAAATGAAGCAGAACATAGATTAATAGAATTCTGCAAATATTATTCATTGGTCATTGCAAACATTTCAGCATGCTATAAGATGGCTTTACACATTATTATCAGATAGACAATATTCAATTTACATTGGCTATGTACTTTGTAGTCAGAGATGGAAAAGCTCTATATAGTCAGATAAGTAAGTCCTGGAGTTGACTTAGACTATCAACTTCATATTGCAAAGTTTAGAATTAAATTAGAACAAGAAAAGCCTCCAGGCCAGTTAGGCCCAAGCTCAAGAATACTTTAAATGAATAAGTAGTGCAAGCAGAGAATGGATTAGATGTGATAGATAGAGCATATATAGGATTATGGAAATAAGTTTGTGGTATTGTTCAGGAGGTGGTAGAAATATACCAAATAAAAAAGATATCCATTTGGCCTTCATAATAGTCTGCACATTTTCTAGAAGTGACTGAGGAAAGAGGAGAGCCAAAACAATGGCGATGAAAATATATCAGACTGAACACAGTGCTTAAGAAAATAACGAGATAAACTTGTGTATTTAAATGAGTGTACAATGAATTTGAAAAAGACAGTGGTAAAAACATAGGATCTCTTGAAGAAGAATGGTAATATTTAAGGAAACTCCAAGTTAAAAAAATGAGCACCATAAAAGATGAAGTTAAGTGATACCCAGCAGAAGCAGATGAGATTAAGGAGTGTTGAGAGAATATAGAGATCATCATATAAGGGACCCTAAAATCATTGATGATACATTGGTATGCTCTCTACTTTAGACCCAGTCATCTTAAGTAGTAAAGTTAAAAGGGGTCTAGGAAGTCTTGCAAATAACAAGGGTGCAGGAACAAATCGCATTCCTGTTGAATCGTTTAAAATCTGACAAAATGATGCTGTTACAGTGGTGCTTGGAATATGCCAGCAAATTTAGAGAAAACAACAATGGCCATTGGATGAGAAATGGTCTGTTTATATTTCATTCCAAAAAAGGGAAATGCTGAAGCACTCACATTTTGAACCATTTCACATATCTTACATGCTAGTAAGGTAATGTTCAAGATCCTGAAAGCTACTGTCTGGTATTATATGGACCAAGAACTGATACATTTACAAGCCAGTTCTTGAAGGGGAAGTAACACCAGAGTTCAAATTACCAATGAACTCTGGGTAACAGAGAAAGCAATGGAGTTCCAGAAAAATATTTACTCCTGCTTTATTAACTAATTTCTAGCCTTTGAGTAGTGCAATAACAAAATATGGTAGGTTCCTAGAGAAATGGGGACACCATGCCATCATATCTGCCTTCTGAGGAAACTGTATGATGAAAAAGATATGAGGTTTTGTAAGCATTTAATCCAATACAATATGCTTAAATGACTTGTTTCCCTAAATGTTTTTTTTTTTCAAGTATTGTGTTTATATAAATGAATGCTAGTGAATAGTGAGGAACTTACATTGTGTATTTCTGTTGTGCACAAGTTAAACTACATTACACATACTTAATTATATGAGTAGTTTGCATTTCACCAAACTTAACTCCGCAGAGATCAAGGGATGACAGTAGACAATCCCACCCTACCTAGGACTCTGCAATCTCTCAACAAAAGAAATTCAGGTACATGCTGGTAATTTTTCTCAGGTAGTTTTTTCCTTTAGTTTCATCTGATCAGGTTTATTTTGTAGTAACATCTAGTACAATTAACCCATGTGTATTATTGGATGGAGTGGAAGTGCATTGTTTAAAGTTATATAATTGTTGTCTGCAATGGCTGCTAGTACATTTGTTTAATCCATATTTTTATTAGGTTCTTTTGCTTCTAACTGGAAGAGAACATTTCTTGTAGTAAACTTTAAACACCTTCACTATAAAAAATAATTAACTTGATAGTGGATTATTTAGAGAAGAATGACAATGATTTATATATTTCAGCATACATTTAGGAAATTACATTCTGTTGATACTTCAATGCTGATTTTATTTCATGAGTTAAAAAAAAAAAAAAGATAAAAAAAAACCTTAACACTCATTCCCACAAAAAATATATACTTATAGGCGCCCCCAAGACAGTGGGACAAAATCCAAAAATCACAGCAAAGTCATCCAGGAATTATATCACTCAAAGGAACTTAATTCAACCTGACCTCTTGTAGGCAGCCTAATACGCATGACCCATGAGTCAAACGGTTTTGAAAGAATCAACAGAGAGCAGCATTTTCTGACTTAACAAAACATTTTTTTTACTAGCATCTGGAAGCTCCTATGGGCAGAGAAATACCCCAAGGCTCTCCCTTGCATGTATCTTGTACTGATACTACCAAACCAATTTAGACGTGTGTCTGAACAGCTTTAAGCTAATCAAACCAGCAGGTCAAGGTCTGAGCTTAACATAGTTCTTAAGAGATTTTTATTTTTCCAAATGCTGTAAAAGATTCTCCTGTACAGTCAAAAAAATGACACGGTGACTATTGGTTCTTCTTCTTCAAATGAGATGCTCCTTTATTGTATGATCTTCTCAGAAGTTAGGTGAATTAGGTACACAGTATAACAAGTGCGCTGTTTGTGGAAATGAGTGTTAATGTGTTTTGTTTTGTTTTTTTTTTGACTGCCGACTCATCTTGTTTTCTTGGATTGCATGTTACAATTAAAGCTGTGTTAGGTTCTCCTAGACTTTAGGTTTTGGCTGTATGGTGAGTATTTGCTTAGTAACATCCTTTTGTTTACCTCATTGACACAATTAGTACTAGGACCACAAATTTAGAGCATATGCCTCTGATGATAACCAATGCTGCACAACTGGTTTTGTGGTAATTTGAGTCCAAAATAGGTAAGAGAGTAACCCTATTGATGAACTACCAGATGATCCGTTGATTGGACTGACCATGTAAAGTTACAGTATGGAACATTTTGAGGTGGGGTTGGAAACAAACTGGGACAAGAGGGAGTCTGAAAGATCCTTGTAAAAGCTGCTTGAGATAGTACACAGATTTAAACTAATTCACGTTGCCAGTTGCAGTGAGTGTTGAAGAAAGTTCCTTTGGGAGAAATTAGGCAACAGAGTTCCATGTTTTGGCTTTACTATTTGGATGCAATTGTGATGCATTTTTTCAATAGAAACCAAATATAGTTGTATGAACTTTCTTGCTGTACTTATTACAATTTGATTTTAGAGAGAGGTAGTGCTATTGGCTATGAATGTAATTTTCAGGTACAAGAAGCAGTGTGCTGAAGTCAAGCTGAAGAGTCCAACTTCACATACAGTCCCCTGTGAAGGCATGTTAGGAGGTGGTCACTGCAGAACTCAAGTCCCAGGGCAAGAATGATCAGAAAACAATTGTGGCTTTGAAAGGACAAAAAAGTGCAGTGCTGCCAAGGATCCGCACAAAAGAATATGCTAGATGTGACAATAATTTGTAGTTTTAAGGAAGGCAAAATGATTCTCGAATGACTGAACTGTAGAGATTTCAGTTAAAGTTGCAAAGGGGTGTGATGGGAAGAGAGAGAGAGAAACTGAAAATTCAAGTATGCATTTGAGGGGGGGATAGGGGAGACCACCTCTACAGAGAGGTTGGTCACTAGTGTAATCCCTTAGGGCTCTGTGCATCTACTTCTTGGATGTCAAGGCCAATATCAAAAGCTTCTGGCTGCCCAAGTCAGCAGATGATTGCAAAACAGGAACTATCATAGAATCCCCCCAAAACATTAACATCCTACAGGAAAGACTAACAGAGACAAATGACTGGTTCCAAAAGTATGGCTTAAAACGCAGTTCCAGTAAATGTATAATAGTACCTTAGCCGTCCTATGAAATTACTCCCTTGATAGCACACTCCTAAGAATGGAAACAGTAGTCAGGGATTTGGGTGCACAGATAATAACCTGGCTTTTTGACCAACATGTGTCTAAAGCAGTAAGGAAATCATTCTATATTGCTCAACTTATAAATAAGGGAATGGCATCTGGATCCTTGAAATTCATTGTTACACTGTATTAGGCCCTAATCAGACCCATCATTGACTACAATGTACCCTTTGGTATGTTCCTAACCAGGCAAATGCTACAAATGGAACATCCACAGGGGTTCTTTAGAAAACAAATACAGGGCATAGACAGCATGTCCTGTGCAGTTCATCTCAAAGCCCTATCTCTGTTTTCTACAGACTAAGAGTCAAGTCAAAGTAAACTCACTTCAGATACACATACCCCCTCTACTTGTAATCTAAGCTACAAACCTACAATTAATAGGCCAACTAACTCTCTCCTAGTCTGTCATCTCAATATTAGAAGCATTAATAACAAGGTACATGAATTGCATGCACTTCTGGATGTCCACTCCCCTGAGATTCTCTGTTTATCTGAAACCTGGTTAAAACCTAACACTAAAGACAATGAAGTGTTACCACTTGGGTACAACATACACAGGCTGGATCGTGCTTCGAGGAAGGGGGGTGGGGTAGCTGTACTCTATAAATCTGAGTTGAATGTCACCATAGATGTAAAACAACCTCCTCAGATTAATAACTCTGAGATTCTTGCCACCAAATTGCAACTTAATAAAAATAAATGCATTAATATCATCTGTATGTACACTCCCCCAGGTAACAATATATCTACATTTGAAGATATCCTGCACTGGTTATCATGTCACTACCCCCAAGAAACCCTACTACTTGGAGACTTTAACATAGACTGGGGCACCTGTTCCTTAGAATCCCCAACCACCCATATTAACATGCATGCATTTACACAAATCATATCCACCCCTACCAGGATAGGAAACCCAACCAAAAAGAAAGTATACCTGACTGGGTACTCATAAACAGTCACCCCCAACTGTACACCTCTGGTACTCTCCTTAATGGCCTAAGCGATCACCTTCTCACATATGTAATTAAGCACAAAACCATTAATTCCCAACAACCCTTACTCAGAAAGGTTAGAAACAATAAAAACTTTGACCCTGCCAAATTCCAACAAGAACTAAACTCATGTAATTGGTCTATTCTAAAACTCCTCCCCTTAGAGGAAGCAGTAGCATACTTTAACAACAAATTCCTTGAGATCCTTGATTTGCATGCACCTGTTCGTTCAAAGAGAACCAAGGCAAAAATTGCACCATGGCTTTCTATAGAGTCTAAACTCAAAATTACCCTTAGAAACAAAGCATGGGCTTTATGGCGTTCTTCTAAAGACCCTCAAGATCACATTAAATACAGGCAATCCAGGAACGAAACCAAAAAATCAATTTTACAAGACAAAAAACAATACTACTGTAATTTACAGACAGTAAATCAAAATAACCCTCAGAAGTTTGGGGCAGGTTTAAATAATCTACTACATCCTGGACAAACTTCAACCCCAATCCCTGCTGCTACTATTGATAAAACCCTGAAGATGTTTCTGATAGTTTTAACCAATTCTTTACTGAGACAATTCAAGCCCTAGCTAGCCAGCTACCTCCTAGCTCCCCTGGTCCTGCAAGTAGCACCCCTAGAAACCTACTTGCGTTTAGCTTCCAACCAGACGCCACTACACTTATCCGTACCTTGATCAAAAAATTAAAACCCACTACACTTTCTGCTGATCAACTCCCTGCCGAGTACCTACAAAAATCAGCTGATGCTATTGCTTACCCCGTCTCAATACTAATCAATCAAACCATAGTAGAAGCTAAAATTCCCACCATCTGGAAAATATCCTATGTAATTCCACTTCACAAAGGAGGCAGCTCTACTGAATTCTCCAATTATAGGCCAATAGCTATACTCTCTCCACTTGCAAAGATTATGGAAAAATGTATTCATAGACAACTCATGCACCACCTAATCCAAAATCGCCTTATGGCAGACACTCAGCATGGCTTCCGTCCTCATCACAGCACTCCTTCAGTCCTCCTAGCCTTTACTAACACCATAAACCATAATCGCAACAATAATTATATATCCTCAGCCCTCTTTTTGGATCTTTCCAAGGCATCCGATATGGTTGATCACCAACTTTTAATCCACACCCTGCAAACATTCTGTCTAGATACTGGAGCCCTCCAATGGTTTCAATCCTACCTGAATGGTCGACAGCAGGCTGTCCTCTGGCAGAACAAACTCTCTAACCTTCTACCTAACACCCTCGGAGTACCACAAGGCTCTATACTAGGGCCCTTGCTGTTCTCCATCTTCATTAACAACCTTTATACTGTCATCCCAAAAGTCAGCTGTATCCAATATGCTGATGACTCTACTCTGATTTGCTCAGCCACATCTCCAGTAGAGTTATGGTCAGCTACCCAGACCACCTTTAATACAATAGAAAACTGGCTTTCTGAACATCATCTGATCCTAAATCCCAAAAAAACTAAAATGCTGTTATTTTCACCAACACGTAGGTCTACCGCTTTCACTTTTACCATAAAATCAAATGATGGCACAATAATCGCCCCTGACCCATCTACAAAACTATTAGTTGTCATCATAGACAATAATCTCAAATTTGACCTACATGTTAACCAAACTATCAAAACCATCAATAAAAAACTAGGGTCACTTTACAGAATAAAAGCCTTCCTAACCCCTCCAGCTAAAATTGCCATAGCTCGCTCTCACCTTCTTTCAACCCTTTTGTATGCATCCCATCTACTCTCGAATTTGAACAAGACTGTCCTTAACAAACTCTCAATTTGCTACAACCACATTGCCAGGTTTGCCACTGGGCTGCCTTTTAGGACACATCATTGCATCAATCTAAATCAGCTTGGTTGGCTTGAACTACCTAGCCTAATCCAGTATAACCAACTGATTATGGCCTATAAAATCCTCTATAATCCGGACAATACTCCTGCACTTAAAAATATTATCACCCCCTATAACAATCCTAGACCGCTAAGATCCTCTAACAAACTACTAATTCAGACTAGCAAAATTAATAACACAGCCAGTGATTCTCTCTTTGCAAACTCTGTAAGTAGATCCTGGAACTCTCTTCCAGCTGATATTACCTTACTTTCCACCTTAGGTCAATTTAAAACTAGACTCAAACAACATTTGTCACTTAACTGGCTATGTCAATGTATCAAGCCTGGCTAACTCTCTCTAGAATGTGTAAAAATCTGTTAACCAGTTTACTGTGTAATTTAATTTAATCCTGACTTGTGCTCAGGACTAACTGTAACCTGTGGAACTTGTTTAACTTGCTTACTTATGTAATCTCTGTAAATAGTCTGTTTGTAATATGCAATGCTGGTATTATGTAATGCTGTATCTGCTTACCCTTGGAGCTTTTCTCCCCGGGCCTCCGCTGAAAATGGACATGCATCCAGTCGGACTATCCCGGTCAACAAATGTAAAATAAAATAAAATAAAAATTTAGAACTACACACATGTAGCCTAAATAAAATTTTGTGCATCAGCTCAGTTCTTGAGATTACAAAGGAAAGTGAAACAATGCATACAAGTTGAGGAATAAACATAACTAACAAATGCAATACTACTCCCAATACACGTAAGAAAAAGCAGAGACATTTGTCAACACTCATATGAAAAGAATACCCTCCCATGAATTAAATTAACTACCCTATTTAAAATAATACAAAACACACTAAAGACTGAAATGCCCAAGTTATTTGTCTAATATTGCACTTGAGTGGGTTAAATAATACTGACTATGGATATAATAAATAAATATTGCACTTACTTGGAATATATGTAAGTACATATTGCACAAATAAATAAAATTTGAGCTATTATGTGTCCAGATCCCTGGAACTAGTGCCCAAGTTCAGAAGTCTGATCACTGCAGGGTAGAAGCTGTTATTGAATCTTGTAGTCCTGCAGCGGATGCTGCAATATTTCCTGCCTGATGCCTGATGCCTGATGCCAGATGCGTAAACAGTCCATGTGCAGGATGCATGTTGTCCTGTATTATTTTGGTGGCCTTTTGGATGTTTCCTGCAGAATAAAGATGTTTTATTGATGGAAGACTGGCACCTGTTACCCTCTCTGAAACCCTCACCACTCTTTGCAGTGCCTTCCTTTCTGTAAATGTGCAGCTTCCAAACCACACTTTGAAGTTGCAGGTGAGGATGCTCTCTATTGCACCTCTATAGCAGGTAGACAGAATATGAGGAGGAACTTTAGCTTTTTTCAGCCTTCTTAAAAAGTGGAGGCACTGGTGCACTTTCTTGACCAGCTGACTGGTGTTTCCTGACAACGAGATATCCTCTGATGTGTACACCCAGGAATTTCATACTTTTAAACCTCTCCACACTCCAACCATTGGTCCTGAGTGCTGGTGGTTTGTTCTCCTTTTCCTGAAGTCGATGATATTCTCTTTGGTCTTGCTTACATTCAGGTCAAGGTTGTTCCCCTCGCACCAAGTGATCAGATATGCCACCTCCTCTCTGTATGCCCTTTCATCTTCGTTTGTGTTGAGCCCCATGAGTGTGGTGTCACCAGCAAACTTGATGATATGGTTGGACTTATAGGAGTCATGGGTCAGGATGGTGAATAACAGTGAGCTGAGAACACATCCCTGTGGAACACTGGTGATAATTGTGCACTTTTGATATGTTCTTACCCGAACACACCCTGTGTGGTCTCTCAGTCAGGAAGTCCAGGATCCAATTACAGAGATGTTTACTGATTCCTAAATGTGCCAGTTTTTCTGTCAGCAACATTGGCATCACCATATTAAAGGCAGAGCTGAATTCTATGAACAGCATCCTCACATAGTTGTCTTTACCCTCTAAATGCTCAACGGAGATGTGTAGTGCTACTGATATGGCATCAGCAGTGGACTAGTTAACTCTGTATGCAAACTGCAGAGGAGCAAAATCCTTTCTCTGGAACAGGCTTCACATCTAAGTGAAGCAGAGTTCTTCCATAACCCTTTTCAAGAGAAATCTGGACAAGTAGATGGGAAATTGAAAAAAAACATGCTGGGTCTAGCACATTTGTCTGTAATGGACAGAGACAGCCTGTAAATCTTGCCTTAGTTTACATATACATCTTTAAATCACCTCTACAGCACATAAACTTGTGGGATTCAATTGGGATGCTTGGTTAGGCTTATAACGGCCCTAGTCGTCATCAGCCTGGTATATACCTATGAATGTATGAGTAAGAAATAAGTTGCTTGGAAAAATGCTGTGTGAAAACCTAAATCTCTAGGACTGGCAAATATAAGACACACACACACATAAATATATATATATATATATATATATATATATATATATATATATATATATATATATATATATAGAATACATGCATATGGTCACGCGACTGATCGCCATACATCAGTTTTTCCGAACCAGAAAGTCAAATTTCAAGGTGCCGAATGGTCTGAATGTCATAACAAACTTTGAATTCGACATTCCCAACCACTCTACCACCTAAACAAGCGCTACCATGGGTCAAAAAGGGGGAGATGTTTTGCGTTTTGACATAATTGCATTCGCAATTATGCAAAGTCACCGCACTGCTTTCGAACATTTTCCATTTGGCCATCCACTGTCCGACCAAATGCGTGCTTACCTATATATTAATATAGATATATATATATATATATATATATATATATATATATATATATATATATATATATATACACACACACACACACACACACACACACACACATATATAATATATATATATATATATATATATATATATATATATATATATATATATATATTTATTTATTTATTTATTTATATCAACTGCCTTATATTCTTTTTAATTAGTTGTATTGTAGACTTCATGTCATAAATGTCCAAGAGCTTGTTGTTACAACTTGCCATGTAATGAAAAGGCTTAGTATGCTTTAGTGCCACACACATACTTAAATACTATAGCAGCTATGAAAAACTGTAGGCTACATTGTTAAAATGTGCAGTTTAATACCAAAGGCTTAAAGAGGCAAACTGTAGAAATGTTATGAGGTCTGTGGAGCTGTCAGCCCAATAGCAGCATTTTATGAAGTGCCCATGGAAAGGGGTATAGGCCAGCATTATTGAATAAATTGGAAATATAATATAGGCCATCATTATTTCCCACTACATTTAAAGATATGGGCAGGGTGATAAGAAACCCAAAAGAGATGTGATGGTTGTGAAGTCCCTGGACTTATGTGTCACCAGAAATATATTGGTTTGACAGTGAAGTGGGATGAGAATGACACAAAAGTGCAAAAGTAAGTGCAAACACTTTCACTGGCTCCCCAAAAAGTGGGCATATCTCAGTGTCACAAAGAAAAGTTTTATTTAGAAGTAACAGAAATGTTGAAACTATAGGAAAGTAGACTATATCATTAAGCACGGTTTCCAGAAATTAGAAACACTGTGGTGTCACAAAAGAATACTGCATTCTGTCTTTCCATTCAAGCTGGGGAAAACTAATTAATACATGTAGACTACTATTGGTAATATTATACATACCCATGGCCTAAGAGATGTGTTGCATCCCTTACATTAGTCAAGAAAAAAATAAGTTGAGCATTACTGATTTCTTTATGAAGATTTGTGATATGTTGGGTCACACTGAGAAGGAAAGGACATGGCTAGCAGAGACGGCCGTGCTGTAATTTTAACTGGCTGTTTTGCATTCACAGGTAACACTAATAAGAAAATTACTTGTGTAACTGGAGCACTTTATTGCAGAAACACTGATGTGTTGAATATAAAGAAGTACCAAGTGAACCATATATTATTACTTTTCTTCATTTAGTGAGGTGTCAGTCGCCTTTTAAGTTATAGGAGCTCAGCTGTGTAATATTTCAAAGGCTCAAACTAAACATTACATTACTAATGTAAACTGTAGCTTCCTATGAATCACCACAAATGTGCAAAATCTGTCCAAGATAAATACTGCAGCATAAAACTGATCTCTAAGAACATTTTATATACAGTTCATATTTTAGAACAACAATGTGACTGTTCTTTTCTCTAAATGAGATGCTTTATAATCCTTAGAAGAATCAAGTTTGAGAATAAGCAGGCACTAGTGGAAGATTTTACAAGAAACTGATCTGGAATTTTATCAGTTATACAGAAACACAAACTCTGATGTCCGATAAGAACATACCTCCTGTCTAATCTGTGCATATCTGTAAGCAGCAACAGCAAGAATTCTTCAATCTCATTCTAGAAATCTTATCTCTTCTGTGCATCTTTGAATTGTCTCACTGTTTGTAAGTCCATTTATTTTCTAGGGTAGAGGCTCTTCTGAAGGTCCACCATTTCCTCTGAAAAACTCATATGTTGGTCCTCAAATGTCACACTTTTGTCTTTAGAATGTATGTCTATTAACTGTACAGATTATACTTTCTTCTATAAGCTACAATTTTAGAGTATAAAGGCCTTGAAATTTGTGAAGATATCAGTAGTATCCCATTTCTTTCATTTTATGTTTTTTATACATTTTGCACTCCCTTGTATCTGTTCTCATGGCTTTAGTCACAGACTTTGCTCCATTTTATTCCCCCCAATTATAGATTACTGCTTCCCTATGGCACTGCAGAGGCATTATCTCCAAAGCTCCAGACGGTACTGCACAGGTTGTGTTAATCTGCAAACAAGAATAACCACTTCCTGCTGAGTGAGCATATCCCTGTATATCCCACATCACCAATGTGGTCGTTGGAAAATACTCAAGACAGGTAACAGTCACATGGAAGAACAGAAACTGCAGAAACCCCAGAACAGTGACAGGAAGTTAAAGCTGCTGTAACAGTCTTCCTGCTGACAGCCATTTGTTGCACATGGTAGTATGAAGTGTGTTTTGGCTTTTAAAAGCTGTTAAAATAACAGAAGTACACTTTGCTTCTGATACTGTCTGTAAGGCAGTACTAATTGTGAGACAGCTTTCAAATCTGATAAACCTATTGCACACCTACACATCACTTTCTTTAGTACACTGGAGCCACTAAAGCTCAATGTTGTGCAAAATATTGTGTGGCAACACTATGATTATTACAGCTTTCAAAGTCATAAAACATATAGCCCTCCTACACCTTTGCTTTATTTCTCTATAATTGGAAACTCCAGCTCTATTCAGTCGCATACCATCTGCTCAGGCACAACAAACTAATATGAACCTATTGGTAGTGGCTGGAGAGGGTAAAACACCATGCTCTTCAAAGAATTATGAAGGGGCTTCTCAGGTTATAACAGAGCAGGTCTCAAAATTGATGTCAAGATTCATTTCTGTTTATTTTGCTCCAGTTGCATAGTGAATTTCCTGACATCCATTTCTCAAACATATAACAACTTGGTTATGATCAGAGAACTGATTATAATCATCTGTGTTTTGCAGTTTGTTATTAACAAAAGGAGGAGAACTGTAATATAATTAATGAGACTCTTACAGCCCATGTGCGCAACAGAGTTAATACCACTCAGGTGTTATTACAGATTCTCTTCTCTGACATATGTACTACATTTTTTCTTTCACCCTTCTGTTACATTACTGCAGAGAATTACCACTGCAAGTCAGCATTGCACACTAATAGATGATTCTTGCCAAGTAAGTATCTCAAGCACTGCTTTACTACCTTCCCTAGTGGTCACCTATTTTTACATAATGAGAAGTGAGTTTACTTGTGCACCTCCATTTCACTGATTCCTCTTCTGTCTCCCTTCATTGTGCACTTTTAAACATTGTCATATTTGTATTTCAAAAGAACTTTATGTTGTATTTCTTTGCATCTAATCTTCTGTAGGCATAGGCCAACTAGGTGGCCGCCTAGGGCGCCGCTGTAGCAGGGGCGCTTTTGCTGTATTTATTTGGTGTAGGTAGACCATGTTGGGGGCACCTAGGTGGTGTGGGGGGTGCTGTGGAGCACTTTTGCCTAAGGCACCAGCTGACCTAAGGCCGCTGATTGCCACCATTTCTTACAGACTTGCTTAGGCCTGTCCTCATCTTAATATAAAGCAATTTCCTCCTTTTTTGTAGCCTGCAAAGAGCCACACCTTTCACTCCTGTCTTCTTTACAACACAAGTCCTAAAAATTAAAACTTTCTCCTTTCATAATTCGGATTAAGTTGTGAAGACTACTTAGAATTGAGTTGGAGCAACAGACATTACATTACCACTTCGGTGAGTCAGGCATGAAGCATGAACATGTCACTGACTAAAACAGGAAGGAAATCAAACATTGTGCTTATTTAAAAGCTATTTCGCTAATATGAAAGCTATGCCTGTCATTAAAATGTTATCCTCAGCCTTGGCTGACTGTCTGTACGTATAAAGCTTGTCACAGTGCAAATCACACTGAGCAGTTAACTGAGAGGAAAAAATTAGTTTATTAATTAACTGGGGTAAGTCCTCCAGCCACAGATGCCTTTTTCAGAGGTAAACGAGGAGCACTATTTGATAAATAATATGCTCAGAGATGCACTGCTTGCAAGTGGAGATTGATAGTCATTCCCAGTATTAACAGGGTAACCTTTGTAAGAAGCTTAAATATTGTAATCTTCTGAGCTAAGCTGCTAGGATTGGGCATCCAATGAGTAATAGAGTCAAAGCTTGATTTGCACTAAAGAAAATGTCAAAAATGCTGTCTGGTCATCCTGCTGTGTACAAAATAAAATTAAGAGGCGAGTTCAACTTCTCCACTAATGTAAGATGTGAATTAGTTCTAGGATACTTATGCTGTCTTGCTGAGAGTGTAAAAATGATGAGTAGAAACGTGTGTCTTTCTGTCCATGGATAAGTTCTGTGTTGCTCCAACTACATCTCTCCCACCAAGTACGCTACCAAATAGTTTTATCCGATTGCACTGCATATCTCATGATATTTTGCAAATGATTTATCACATTTTGACAACTTTCATCTTCCTCTCCCTCTCTAAAACCCTTGGGAAAAGGGAAAGCAAAATAAGTTTTCATTTGTCTTTTGACTTCTAGCAGGTGCAGACTTTGTTTATTAAAGCCACAGGATATGAAATGGGTTGGGTGTTTTCTTTCGAAGATGGAATTTTGAAATGTAAATAGAGTACCTTCATATCCGGCTCAGGTACCTGCTGAGTAAGCTGCAGGATGTTTGTTGTGCTGCAGAACTGATTTGCCCTGGAGCTATGAAACTGATTGTGGGTGGAGGGGGAGAATGCATTGTGAGATAAGCATGTGCCAATGAACATTTCACTATAATGTGCCACTCATAAGGAAATATACACATGGGCTTTTCATGTAGCCACTTGTAGCCTTTTTATTTTTACGAAAGGTGAAAATGAAGGCTTTTAAGAGTCAACCAAGCTAGTGCAGGCACAGATGTCAGGAGGTCAGGAATTGTAGGTTCAAATCCCGAGTAAGGATGGTGATACATGTATTTGATTAAGCAGCATGAAGATGTGTAAAACAGGACTGTGAGCTGGCACAATGGATAATGACATTGAGGCTGTACATCAGCAAATGTATCACTCAGCTAAAACTACTCTATAATTCAGTACATTACAAAACAAATGTGCATTTGTAGGTACCAGGTATCTGGCTGTCCAACAACAGGTGATGTATTATATGCTGCCAGACATTTCTACAGCAAGCTACAGCAAGCAGATCATTACTTACAACCACCATAACTAGCATATTTTCATCCACTCTCCCCAACCACCCCAGACATGTGGGGCCCAGTCAGCCTTTCTCCTAAAAGACATGCAATGTTATAAGGAAGATGCCATGCTGTTTTGGGATTGTGCTTAGCACAGAAACATAGTAAAGGATTCAGTATGGGACTAAGTATTATAGTGTAACTTCACCTAATGCCTCACACGTTTCTGGAAAGAGGTTTGATACTAAAGCTTTAGCCTTAGCATTTCTGTAAATAATGTTTGAAATGCTGAAGTTATAAATTCTTAGTGGCTTAAGTTTAAGAATGTTTTGTCTTTGCCATTCAAAATAGGAATAATGTTAGTCTCTTCAATGTTTAAGAATGAGTCCAGTAAATAAAAATTTTACCATATGGAAACCCACCATATGAAACTCAAGGTGCCAGCATTCCAATGAATCAGATAACATACCCATCAAATCCAACCCTCCCTCACATACCATGTACACAAAAAGAAACACTGACATATTTCTTTATTTGTGGGAAAAGACTGGAAATACTCTCTTAATACTTACTGTATGCTAAGTTGCACAGCCGTATAGAAAAGGAAACAACCAGTACTTTGTAAAACTAAAACAAAATCATATCCTTTTCTGTGTAGTTGTGACTTTTGAGAAAAAAAAGTCTGCACAAACATCTTGTCAACATGATATACTGTCCCACTTTTCAGGACGGCTCCTTATCCAGAATGATACTCTTTAAGTGGGACTTGATAGAATGTTATTTGCTGACATAGAATTCACCAAGATGGGGTGATCTCAGTAAAGTACAGAAAGTCATCTGATACATAATTAATGCCAAGAAATAAATATTTTATTGTGAATAAAAATCAACCCTTAAATAGGGTCTGTCACCAATGGAAGTCATTACTGATTTTATTTTTCTTTACTTTGGTAGGAGGTATAAAATTATTAAATTCCTTGTCATACATAATGCATGTGAAGGATGTCTCAACTATTATACTGTAGAGTCATGAGGGCATAATCATGTAGGTTAATGTATATAGATGTGTTGCTCTATGTAGAACACTATGTATTTTCAAATCATCCATCCAAATCCTTATCAATCTTTTCTCCTTTAAATTAGAAGTGATCCCTAGTTCCACACTTAGGGCTATTTTTCAGGACCAGATATATTTCCGGACAGGATGTTTTCTAGTAAAATCTGAAATCCCAAACTATAGAAAATAAAAGTACGAGACCCAGTAGACTAAAATATGCACATAATTCAAATTATTGAAAAAGGCAATAGTAACCATCAGTTCTAGTATGTAACTCTAAACCTCAGAAAAACAAGGAACCGGTATGCCAGAAACTCAAAAGGGCATAAATTTAAATCATAACTGTTTTTCAATGGCAAGACCCCTTGCACCCACTGATGTGTGTGTGGAGGGGGTCTCCCCAAGTTTAAGAAAGTAGAAATCTCCCTAAAATGAAAGAAAAATCACTGCTGGTGCACATTCAGAAAGTGCACTGGAAGAGATTTCCCCTGGAAAACTGTGATCATTGTTGTGTTACATGAAGTCTTGTATGTGTGGGGGAGCTCACCTTAGTCACCTGTAGAGATAGGATTAACATCACTGCAATAAAACAGAGTTAACAGAAGCAGAAACGAGTCCACATACTTATTTATAAGGAAGCTTTCACCCTCTCCATTTAACTATCCTCTAAGATCATAGCACTGTTAAATGTAAGAATTGTATACTTTACTTTTACTGAAGGTTGCAACATCTTCAGGGTAATGCCAGATACAAAACTCTTGTATTTGTATGGAATTTGCATCTGTTCCAAGCTGGTGCAAGTCTGGAGACAGAATAAGTGGGGTAGTGATGGGCAAACCACCACCCTTGATTTGGAGTGGTGTAGTGATTTTACTATGTGTATTAACTCTCTAATACGTTAGTGTTGTTTGACAATATTTTTGATTTGAATTTTAAACTTTTCTGTTTCTGTTCATACTTTATTTTCCATTATTTTTTATTCATTTTGTAACATTCAGAATTTTGAAGCAAAATCCAAACCAGAGTGGTGGATGATGGGTTATGTGATATATATGTTAAGTGAGTACCACTATACAGATTAACAAGAAATCTTTCTAGTTTTCTGAGGCTCAGTGGCACTATTTATACACACAGATTAAGGGCAAAATTTCACCTTAAGGAGGAAGGAAACTGGGGACACTGTACAATTGAAGAATACATGACTAGACAGCATTACTAAGGGAAAACGGTTTTTAGAACTTAACAGACTAAGAATATACAAGAACTAAAAAGGGTAACAACATATTTATATCCTAAAACTACACTGAGAATAAAAATTGCAAAGTACGAACCAATGGTGCCAAACCTTAGTGACAAAAAACTACACTGAAGATGGAGGGTGGCATCTTTAGAGGCAATAACACATTAAATAAACAGCTATGTGAATGTCAGGAAAAATGCATGCTTAATTACAGAACACAGCTTTAAGAGTTGGGAATGCTTGACTAGAAGGTTTCACTGGAAATGGATTTTGACTTCATTCTATATTGTTTGCTAGTCTTTTGTCAGGTTCTGTGTGAGGCTGCCAGCCCAGCTATCTGGAATTTTGTAAATGATCATATGTCATTTGTGAATATTTATATATTAATATATTATACATATGAATATGATCAATAGGCTTGTCTTACAAATGTAAGAGAACTATATGTTATATGTATATTAAACTACTGGTGCAGAAGTATGTGTTGAACTGTATGTTACGTACTGAGCATCTAGAATGTAACCATAGTGTACCCTACTGAAAAAAAACAGTTAACTTGTGAACTCTAAGAAACTAAGTGAATTGTTTTATGATTGTGCTTATCTCCCAGTTTCACTGAAGAAGACAGGATGTCTACAGCTTGAGTTTGCTTTGTATTGTCTAAAAACAGGAAAAATTACTAGGTTTCAAATGTAAAGTGTTTTTTTTTTTTTTTTGCTCTGTTACTTACTAGCAGCTGCATATCAGAGAGAGAGAAGTATTTTTGACACAGATATGTTGGTTTCTGTTAGCCTGGGAACTGAAGGCAGGTGACAAAGAGTAATGTCATCTAGCATACCCAGCAGTAATGTTTTGATATTAATTTGGGAACCCTCTTCAAAGGCTGTGCATTTTGTATTTGGACCTGAAAACATTCTCTCATCAGCATTTGCCTTGCTAATAGTAAGTAACTAGAGTACAGTGATTTATCTTAGCTATAGATAGGAAAATAGCAAAGATTAGTTTAGATCTTTTCTGTATTTATTTGAGACTGTCCTGCGATGTTGTTTTAAAAACCTGGCTGACATCTTAACCCTATAGCTGGGCCAGTGGGGAGTCTTATTGGGGGTCTGGAGAAAGAGGGAGAAACCAACCCCAGACTGACTGTGATCTCTGTGTGCTCTTAAGGGAAATTGTGCTTTACTGTGTGTGTACTTGTCATCCTCCTAATGTGCACGTCCCACACTGGTGCTTGTGGTGAGGGTTGAGGCTCCTTGATTACTGAGCCAGTGCAGGGGTGTCACACTCTGGTTCATCACATTATATATTTTTTTATTAGTACATCCAGTTTATTTATTCATTTGTTATTTCTGGAAGTGAGCTAGCTCAGTGGCCATTTTTTATCATCTTTCTAGCCAAACGCATATTATCAAGATAAGTAGAATATATAGTTGTATATGTACATACACAGGTATATATATATATATATATATATATATATATATATATATATATATATATATATATATATATATATATATATATATATATATATATATGTGTGTGTGTGTGTGTGTGTGTGTGTGTGTGTGTGTGTGTGTGTGTGTGTGTGTATTCCGAATTATATATAAATCCCGAGTCAACAATAACAAAATGACACAATCCTGAAAGTCAGATTTTTAACATGGTAAGTAAACACTTGGCCAAATGGAACTCATACAGAGGCCAACATGCCCTGTTCTCCACTGTAGTGCAATCTCAGAGTTGGTATATTTAGTTGGGGGAGCACAGCTCCCCACCTAGGTGAGTTTTGCATACCTCAGAGTTTTTTTTACAGTTGGCCAAGTGTTTACTTACCATGTTCAAAATCTGACATTCAGGATTGTGACATTTCATTATTGTCATGTCTGGATTTTCACATTTAGTAGTATGGGCTACAGGATTTCAAAGTAGACCTATTTACACACACACACACACACACACACACACACACACACACACACACACACACACACACACAAATACAGGCATTTGTAACAGTCACAAAAAAAATACTTTAAGTTCATGCCCATTAAAATAGCAAAGAAACAACAAATTCACTATTATATAAAAGCCTGACTACATATAAATTAGTTAAAACAAATATAATTCTCCAAGAATTAACTGTTACCGAACAATTCAAATAATGCATAGAAGTCCTACACAGATATTGTCTAAAAAAAAAAAAACAACTAGTATCTGCACTTGATGTCTGTTCATTAAGAAGTGAATTCTAGAGTGATGGATCTACAAGTGTCCCTTCACATGAACAAAAATTGACTTTACACACTATTGAGCATTAAAATTATTTTCAAGCAAGCACAAGAACTCATTATGCATGAGTGTTAAATTTTGTGTGAAAAAGAGAGATTTAGTCAAAGTAAATTAATTTGTGAACTAGAAAGGCACAAACAGGAAGGATGTCTTGAAGAGTGAGACAGAGGTGTTTGTGGATATAGGAGAGTTAAGCAGTGTGCAGATGTTGAGGAAAATTGTTTTCCTGGAGTTATTGAAGCAAATAGCAGAAGATGGGCACATTATTCTGGATGTGGCGAGAGAATGCAAGCACATTTTATTGCAGAACTTTACATTTCTGTCCTTTTTGGGCATGCCACCAAAGTAATAAATGAGTGTAGGTTTGACACCAGATTTCTGATCATTTAAAGCAAATATATTTCCTAACAGTTGACAGTGGGGATCTGAATTGATCATATATGGTTCTTTCATTAGGCTCTGTGTGTCAAACAGCATGTATTTTTTTTAATCTGCTTCCTAAGATGCAATTATTGGTAAACCATATAGAAAAAACATTGTGACGAAGTTGTATTGCTTTCAGCATCTTTGCTTCACAGCATTTGGTTTTCTGGGGTGACTCTCAGCAGAAGTGCCATTTGAATCAAATCTCCTGAGTCCATGTACATTTTTCTAATGGTCTTCAGTTTCCTTCCACTTTCAAAGCCATGATCGTAAGTGAATTTGTATTCATCTTTTGTCCTCTAAATTTGCCTATATATGTCTCAGTGTCTCTGTGTTCTGTAGTAGAATGCATTTTGTTCAACACCGTTTGCCTGCCTAACGCCCATTGCTTGCTGGGATAGGTCCCATTTCACCAATGAATCTAAATAAGTCAAAGTATGTATCAGAAAAATGAATAAAATTCAAAAATCGCTGTGCTGTCAATCCGTCTGTGGAAAACTTTGTATTACTGCAAATTCTGAGATTGCTGTGTAATTAGGGTATATCTGCTTCTTGTTTACTAATACATTAAAGTCTGACAAGAGCTGATAAAGACTGAAAGACATAATAGGCCCCTGATTTTAGCAATCATACACAGATTGTAAGGGGGTGATTCTACCACATTAAAGCATAACAAACAGCAGTACTTGGGTCATAATGACCTTTAAGGGAATACTAGATGTCCACCACAAACCTAAGACAATCATAAAATAAAACAGTCAATAAAACATCATAAATATGAGAGTATAAAAAGAGCAGAATCTGAAGTAAGGAAAGGTCACAAGATACCTTCATTTAAATTCTTTTGTTAGGCCTCTGAGTAAAACAGTTTTATATTTCATAATTAATAAAGCCTTCTTCCACGCTGAGATGGTTCACTTTTTTCTTCATGAGTGTTTAAGGGAAACACTATTAAATTAGCTTGTAGACTGTAAGGGAGAACTTCATGTCGCCTAAGCAAAATGCATTTCCTAGTAATACCCTTTACATGTTTTTGTAATTGAAGTTTGAATTGTCTTTATTTTCTTTAATATAGGTAAGAACACAAGGCAAGTTGAAGCATAAATTACTTATTTATTAATGTAAGTAGAATTTTCTCAGCAGTAAAAAGTTCCCATTAACTATACATGCTTTAATTAATAATATAAAATGTAAGAAAATGTATTTTTTGATGCTCCAGGGTGGAATAAAGCTTTATGAACAGTTGTTTGTCTTGTGTCATTCTAATTCTGTTGTCACTGGCATGAATTCCTCCATATTGCCTAACCTCACTATAATGTGCACCAAAGCTATGCATGAATGTAGCCTTTTTTTTAGACATTACATGCCTGGTGAAAAAAACAGATTTTAATTTGCCAGAAAAAAGTCCCAACTTCTCATACTGACTACAGATTAAGTTCATAAAGAAAATCTGATTTTTTTTTTGCACTGAATAATAAAGGTAATCACTTTGCAATTATCCTAAAGCCAGAATCATGGAATCATACTCTGCTCAACCAGGTCAAATTTTACCATTCAGATAAATTATTACATTATGCACCTGTGTCTAGATTTAAAGCCAACATTTTGCTTTTGTTTTCTCAGCACTTCTTTCCAACATTATTGCACAAACTGTTGTTAGTTTTTTTAATTTAATTTTCTATACCATTCTTTTCAGTTTCATAGCAACAACTAAAATTGTTTGATTGCACTGCTCATTTTCACATTTCTGTTCACTAACATGTTATTTTTAATACATTTGTTTCATTCAAAATCTTTGCGAGATGCCCTCTTCTAGCATAGTCTATACACTTATTTACTGGGGTAGTGCATTGATCTCAGTGAACTATTTGCAGGCACAGCTCAGGTAAATAGGATCACATAAGAAATGAAAAAACATGTTTACAGATGCAAGTATATGCTACGACATTTAGCTGATGCAGTTTACAATGTCAAACATGGGAGGAAGAAATGCAGTTTTGCATAGCAGAGCTTTTTAGAGAAGATGCAGCCATAATGACTGAGATGGCTTATGTTACAGGTATAGCTGCATATAATTATATAGAGGGATATGATTAGATGACGCAAGTGAGAACAGTATTAGAAAATAATAACATGGGGAGAGAGGCATGCAGAAGGGAAGAGCAGTAAAAAAGGGAGTGAGCATGAGAGATGCAAAGAGAAGAGTGAGGTAGGATGATTTAGAGGCAGTAAATGAGGAGATGACAGGATGAGATATGGATAAAGAGGTATGAGAAAGCTGCAGAGTTCATATAATGTAACCCGTGTGAGTGTAGCTACACTTTGTTTGGGTGCATAGGTGTTCCTTGAGCAGTTATCTGAAGTCCAGTTGAGAGAGGAGTGGAGCCCCATAGTTTAGGTACTAAGATACAGAAAGCATGGTCAGTGCAATGAAGTTTAGTTTTTGGAGTTAGTATAGTGGGTTGAAATTGAGTGATACCCCTGAGATTATATGTGGGTGTTTTACTGAAAAGTTTAAGTGAGAAGGGGAAGATATTGCAAGATAAAGGACTTTGTGAATTAGTGATACTAGTAGGAGGTTGACTCTCAAATGTACTAGGAGCCTTTTGGTTTTGGCAAGAATTAGGCAGTGGTGTTCATTAATAGACAAGTCGGTAATGAGTCAGCAAATTTTGAGACTGCAGCTATTATGGGTAGTCTATATTTGAGTTAAGATAAGAGTATTCCTTTGCCTAGAGCAGCTTTGGCTGGCTTGGAGAGAAGAGGCAAAAGCTTGTTTGCCCAAATGTGTAAACTGAAAGGTAAGAGACTGGCCTAGCCAAATGCCAATGTATTTGAAGGACGCGGTGGTTTCTATGGTGCTATTGTTATCATCTTTCTTATTAAGGAAGCTGGGTGCTTTGGCTATGTTTTGGTTGGTTCTAAATAAAAATTGCTTTTGTTTCCAAGGAAGTCAGTACAAATTTCTTGCTTATTAGCCACTGACTGATGGTTTGAAGGTCATGTTGGAGTTGAGTGGGATTTGATTGACCTGCAGATTACCATGTCATCTGCATAAAAAAATAGAGGTATCCAAAGTTGTTTAGACAGAAGTTTGTTGATAAATGTGGAAAACAGCAGAGGGGATAGAGAGGAAACCTGGTGGATTCCTTTCATAAGAGGAGAGCTGTTTCAGAGTTGGTAGTGCCTAATTTCACTTTGAAGGATCTATTGGTGAGGAAATCTACAAATTAAGGTTTTGCATTGTCACTAATGCATATTTCAGTTAAATTTTCAAATAGCAAGTTATGGTGAATTATATTAAAGGCTTTTGTGAGGTCAGACACAGCTCCTATCAAGTTGCCGTTGTTCTTATTGAAGAGGATAGGATGGGATGTCATCTGTGAGGGAGTAGAGAGAGCTGATATGGTGCTGCATTCAGGCCAGAATCCATGTTGCTTCTTGGATCCTGGGTATTGAGGTAAATAACCAGTAATTTGGTTGGAGATACTTTTTGTAGTATTAGCTAAAGTAGCAAGCATTGAGATATGACAATATTGTGAAGCAGTAGTTGGCTTGGTTAATTTTGGAAAATAAGTGACTATAGCTGTTTTCCATACCTGAACATAATCATTTTAATTAAGGAGAGGTTGCATATGTGAGTGAGAGTGTGGGAAATGACGTCCTTACAACGTTTAGTGAAACAAGGGTCCAGGTTATCTGAGCCTGGGGGATTATCTATTTGTATTTGGTCCATCTGTGTTTGGTTCTTTGGTTCTAATCTTTTTAAAGTGGAATAGTGGAATGTAAAGGAGGGAAGTGGTAGGCTTGTGTTGCTGTTATGTGTGAGGTTGCTAAACTCATTAAGGAAGTCGAACCATGAGTTTGTGGTAATGTTAAATGGGTTTAGGCGAGTGGAGTTGTGTTGAGTTTTTTGACCAGTCAATAGGCTGTTTTCTGTCCAGAATCTTTTAGGTTTGGCTAAAAGTGAGATGTTTTTGTTTTGGTAGTAGTTGTTTTTGTGTCTGTAGATAGATTGCTTGGCTAGCTTGCTATTTGGCTTTGGAATGTGTGGAGGGGTTGCATTTCCAATTATGTCATGTCTCATCATGTAAATAGACAAAGTGTTTGAGCTCATTAGATGCCCAGTCATGTCTATGAAATTGAAGTAGAATTTTTACTAAGGGAAATAATTTGTTTTACAAGTGCAGCAGGGTATTGGTGAGGTTGTTATCTGCTTTATTATGGACTTTTATGGCAAGTAAGTGATACCAATCAAGGGTGGCAAGAGGTTTAAGATTACTGACGTCATCTACATAAGTTAATAAAAAGGACAGGACTTCCTGTAATTGATGAACCTATGCATGACCATATACAAGTTTAAGTACATATTTCTAAAAGCTTGTGCCTCACTTTTCAAGCATGTAATAGTGATTACCTCTCAAATCAAGCATCAGTCCTGGTGAAAATTTATCTTCTTATCCAATCATCAAAACTAGCCTTAAGGTAGGTTAAGGTTCACCTGTAGTGGTAATTCATTCCGTAAGTTGGGAATATGTCGAGTTAGGAATCTATTTCTCCAGTGAGTCTTATTTGTTTATTAGTATAGATTTAAGTCACTAGTGCAGGTGTTTGTTGAGCCACTGATTTTCAAAGAAAGAGAATGTCAGATACGATTGGTCTCTCATGGTTCAAAAAATGAAACAGTGATCACCTCAGTGCAGGCTGTAGGGTACTGAATATCATGATAGTTGTGCTAATTTATCAGGATAGTTGATTTTTCCTAGTAAGGTATCTTTGGGCCCATTCTAGTTTTGAAATACACTTTTATATATATATATATATATATATATATATATATATATATACTCAAAAAGGCATTGTATTCAGTGATAGATCTGACAAAAAGAAAGAGTTCAGTGTCAAGATGACATGTTTGGATCTTGAAGATAGACATGTATTATATGTCCAATCAATAATGACAGGGCAGAGACCATTTGTTAAATTTGTAAGTAAAAGACTTTCTTTGCAGCTACTGCTTCTCTTGAGATCCAGTCCAGTGTTATGCTTATTAGTGAGCATGAGTCTAGTGGACCCTATATGACCTAGGAGAAGCCAATATTAGAGATGCTTGAACTAATTTGTTAATGCACAGTACTTTTGCAATAATTGCTTACTTCACTGGAAGCAGAGTTAGTTCAGACTTGTACTATGTGGAGTAGTTAACAGGAGGTGATGGCATGCAGGCTATTTTGACACAATGTGTTGTGTGCCCACCTGGCAACACTTCACATTTTTTGTTTCTTGCAGTGATTATCTTAGTCCTGACAGACATCCAATAAATAATCCTGCATGTTGTTTGATTAGTATTTCAACACCCTCATCTATTCTTTATTTTATTTAACAGTGCAGGTGAGCTTGATCTTTCCCAGACCCCCTTTAGCTATGATCCATATCACAAGATCATTGATAATTGTAATATAAACACTTGGAGAATTTGTAGAAGTTTGTCTACTAGTGTGGTTTTAGAAGGCAGGAAAGGGATCCAATTACCTAAAAAAAACTTAGGTAGACATAAAATGAACTTGTAATATTCATACAGAAAGGCCTTTTGTGAATAAAGTGTTAACTCCTGGGTCCTGTAATGAGCGAGAAGCCTCTATGGTCTCTCATATGTGTTACCTAATGTCTCCTCTTCATCAATCTTAGTGCACATACTAGCTAACATTTTACAAGAGGGGGCAACATTTTTGTAAGTAAGGTTGTATATGCACTGACAAGGCAGCTTGAGTGTTTTTTTCCTTTCTGTAAACTCTAAAAGCTTCAAGATTTGATTTCCCACTGAAAATGCTTTTTTCCTCACTAGAGACAACCTCTGCTGTGCATGAGTCTAGTTAGATACTTTTTAACAAGTTTATAAAGCTGCAGCTTGAGGAAACAACAGTGATGACATCACTTGACCTTTTGAACTTGTTAAATGGCTGTATTTAGAATTATCTTTTCTTGAAATTCTGTTATCCTTCACTTAGATACTTTAAATGGTAAATAATTAGTTCTGATAAAAGTGTGATAAAACTCCTTTGAAAATACATAAGTTCTTTTATAGATGCATACATTCTGCAGATTCAATGACACTTTTAGTAACTAAATGACATCAAATGGACTAGGAACTGCATTAGAAAACTCATTATGCATATTAACATTGGATTTAATGGGGTCTATATTACAACGTCAAACTTGTATAAGTTTGAACATTGTAATGTTGAACCCAAAAGTCCGAAATCCAAAAATAGCAAAGCCATGGCACATCGATTTTTTTTCCCAGGGAAAAAAATCTGTGGGCCATTTTTGGGGCTTTGCTTTTTCCTCCACTGTGGTGCGTTCTTGGACTTGGTATATTTAAGTAGTGGGGGTGTGGGGGGCACAGCTCCCCACGTTGGGGATGTGGGGGCGATGCCCCCCATTTTAGTTTAAGTTTAAGGTTTATTTTTTTTTTTTTTTGTGACAGAACAGTGATTTTTTTTCCCTGGGAAAAAAAATTGCTGTTCTGTGTTTTCGTTATTATTGGGTTCTGGACTTTATGGTTCGATATTACATTGTTTGAACTTAAGTTAGTTCGACGTATAGACCTGACTTATGTTACATAACTAAACGTTTAGTAACTAAATAGAGGGTTGTGAGGCTTTTTTTTTTTCGTAATAAGTGTTTTATATATATATATATATATATATATATATATTCAACAGATCCTTACATGAAAAATGTTTGATAGATGACTGACAAAATGGTTAAAACATCTGATGTTTCTTGAAAAGTCTTGGAAATATTGACAATCTTCTTAACCTTCAGCTTCTAATGATTATACATACCTTGATCTGATGTGTATTTCTGACATATCTACTTATCAGTGGTGCTATTATTATATGTGACAGTCATATAGCTTTAGTTATATTGGACACTCTCATTTTAATGTATATTTCATGGACTCAGATTTCTTTAGTTACTTTCATAATGCTTTTCTTTTTTTGTTTTTATACTATTTTCTAGGCAGAGATGGATAATGTGTGTCTTTTAGTGTTGGAGAAGTGGCGGATGGATGGTTTAGTTAAGTTTTTAACTAAACCAGAAACTTTATGTTTCATGTATGTGTTTGTAAATAGTTTTGGGTTTTTGAAAGTAGTGCTTAATACATGTTATACATCCATGATAAGTAAGTTTTCAGTATATTTCAAGTCAACATGGAAGAAAGGTCTTTCAGTAAGTAACAACATACACATTATAGTCAATGGCTTATAAATGTTTATCATTAAATATTAATGGTTTAAAAAGCCACGGTGGTGGTGCTGCGGTAGCGTTGTCGCCTCACAGTAAGACGCTGTCCAGTTCGATTCTCAGCTAGAGCGTCCTCTGCGTGGAGACATGCGTGAATGGGCGTACCTTCATTGAAGGTTGTGATCAGCGCTGGTATCTCGGCACATAAAAATCAACTACCAATCATTAGCGGACCGGAGTTCCGCTGTGGTGATCCATAACCAGGAAAAGCTGAAAGACACAAACAAACAATTAAATATTAATGATTTGAACAATAATAACAAAAGAGCTGGTTTGCTTAACTATATCAAAATGCATAAAGCCCAGATCATCTTTTTACAGGAAACCTATCTATTAAAAAAAGACCTACAAAAATACTCATTTAATGGCTATACCATTCTGGCTGATTCATGTTTTAAGATTAAGAGAAAGGGCACTCTTATTCTATGGAAAAATACTTATACTATGCCAAGAATTATAGATACAGTTTCAGATAAAGATGGGATGCTAAGCATGGTTATTTTGGAAATCAATAGGAAGTATTATACTTTGATTAATACATACTGGATACCAGGACTAAGTAGTAAATATGCTGACAAATATCTGGACCTGATTACTTTAAATGCAAAAGAGGAAATTATAGCAACAGGTGATTTTAACTGCCCGTTATCAGGCTATGGTACTTCTAAAAATGGTAAAATAAAACTAACATCTCAAGCCAAGAAGTTAAATGACTTTACAAACCAGATAAACCTTAAAGATATACATGGTCTAAGAGAACATTATTCCTTATTCTGTACTCACTATTCATATTGGTTTGGTACACAAACATTGATAAGCTCTTTGTATCAAATAATGTATATTCAAAAATAAGTGACGTATCTATAATGACTTGTCCACTTTCAGACCATAATGCTATAAACTTTACATTAACGATGCATACAGAAGATTTAAGATTTCTACAGAGAATTCCTGCTTAAATAACTAAGTTAAAAGACTTTAGGGAATGGATAATGAAAGAAATAGACATGTTTATGGAAACAAATGATAATGGTGAAATGACTGATACTATACTGTGGAACACCTTTAAAGTTTATATATATGGTAGAATAAAATCTTGGTACCTTAAAAAAAGGAGAGTGTGACAAAAAACTTTTAGACTTACAAAAAAACATAGACAAGATAAAAATGGATGCAAAATCCAAATAACAAAGTAGCACATAACGAAATTAACTAAATTAAATCAAAAATACTTAGAAGTTCTGAATCATAAGGTAGCCATAAACCTGGACAAATTGAAATTACAATATTTTGCTGTAAATCCTAAATATCTACATAAATTAGTGGTAAGATCCAAAAAAATAAACAATCAAAATTATATTAATGAGATTAAATATAAAAGTGATGGTTCAGTTAAGAGTACATCTAACTTAATGGGCATATTAGAAGTGCTCAAAAACTACTATAAAGATATAAATAATAACACACCACTTTTGGAGACAGATAATGTAATAAATGCTTTTATTCAAGAAAATATAACTACTAAGGTGTCAATGCCATTAAATAACATATTAAATAAACAAATAACACTAACAGAAGTGAAAGAGTAAATACAAACCATAAAAGATAATAAAGCTGTAGGACTGGATGGAATAATTCCTGAACTATATAAGATTTTTCCTGAATATATAATAAAGAAAATGATGAGTGCCTTTACTATGGTTAAGCAAAAATGTATAACACCCCCATTGTGGAAATATTCAATTATCTCCCCAATTTTAAAACAAGGTAAGGACCACAAATCTTGTAATTCATATAAGCCAATTTTGTTAACTCTGATTATAAAATTTACAGGACAACATTAGCTAATAGGATAAAGAAAATATTAACTAGTCTAATACATAATGATGAGACAGGGTTCATTCTTCATAGAAAAGTGCAAGATAACATTATTAAATTACTATCATTAATAGACATAGCATGCAAATACAAAAAACAACTATTATCAGCCTAGACATAGAAAAGGCTTTTGATTATATTAGTTGGTCTTATCTACAAAGCATTCTAATTGGTTTTGAATTCTTCTCAGATTTGTGTCAACTTATTAATGAAAATTTGTAGTGGGGCATAAGCTTATGTGAAAATCAGATCATGTCTATCCTCACCACTGGATATCCTTAGGGGAACTAGACAAGGTTGTCCTTTGTCACCATTATTGTTTGCTCTTTAAATGGAACATTTTGCTACATATATTAGAAACAAGCAAAATATTAAAGGCTTTCAAATTAATAAAGACTATTGTCCTGAGATACAATTATTTGCTGATGATATGTTAACATTGGATGATATTGATGGTTCTTTGCATGATGTTATAAATACCTTAAGCAAGTTTGAAAGTATTTCAGAGCTTAAATTTAATCATAATAAATCCAAAACATTACTAATTAACAAAAAGATCAACAAAACCTAAGAGACAATAGCCTGTTTAATTGGGAAAATGATGTATTAGAATATTTGGGTGTCAGCATAAAGAGGACATGGAAAGAGTCTGTTAAACTAAACTACAATAATTTAATAGCCACCATTAATGAACTAATCAAAAGATGGAATAAAATGTTCTTCACAATGGAGGATGGGCTCTCTTTAATTAAAATGACAATTTTACCTAAAATTTAGTTTTGTATACAGTCATTGAAACTACCCCCCTCATAAAGACTCATTTAAAGAATTAGATTCAATGCTATATACAGTTTTATGCTTCCCCTTAAAACCTAGGATTGCATATAAATGGCACATTAGAGCTTGGAACAGTAATGGGATAGCATTCCCTAGCTTAGATCTTTATCCCAAATCCATTACAAGTAATGTAATTGAATCTCACCTACCTATATACCCAGATGGAAAATAATACATGAGATTCATATAACTGATGTCAGAACTATAGAAAATCAATTTAAGAAACAATATGGAATAAGTAGAGTTCATTGGCTTTTATGTGAATTTTGTTTATTTAATAAGTTTGATATTTTTTCTTATGGCATAATCAAATATTTAATAAATTTAAAAATATAATTGATTGTAATTACAACATTAAACAATTCCTTTTTCTTATATTCCCTATACCATACTCCCCTGATTGTCTAGATACTTTCAACATCAATGCAATGCAAAAATTAAAGGAAAATAACTTGATATTCTGGCATCAGTTTATTGAAAATAAGAGTATTTAACCAGTAAGCTCTCTTCTCTGTAGTTTTGATAATAGTCAAGACAGTTGGTTGTTTATACACTCATTACAGAAGTTTATAGAAAACAAAATGAGAATATCAGTCAACCTAGAGACTGAATCTATACCTAGCTTGATGTAGTTTTTTTTAGGTCTCTTGAAAAGACAGATGATAAAAAATGAAGTATCTAACCTATCTATAAGATACTAAGAGATGACACTCTAAAGTTTGACTCAGATTTTTGGAATTACTATGTAAAGATTAATGGAGAACAAATATCTGATGATTCCAAAAAACTTTTATCGAAATCTTCATTATATTGGAGATTGTATACATGGAAATTTGTGAATAGGAGTTTCTATACTCCACATAAAATAAGTATTATACTCGAAAACAGTGAAAGTAAATGCTGGAAATGTGGTGAATTACTAGAGGTCAGCTGGGTTCACATGTTCATTGAATGTAGAAATGTTGTTCAATACTGGAAAGACTTCAGATATTTTGTAAAGGTTTTATGGTCTGATAACTGTCATATTTTTAACTCACTAAACCTATTCAATGTTCCTATAACTAATGTAATACCTAAATCTCAGATTCAGTTACTCTGGTCAATTATTGCAATTGCCAGAAAAGTTATTACTTTGAACAGGAAAAGTAAACAAGATATGATGTTTAAAGAATTTATTAATTTAACAAACGTTGTTTGTAAAAAAGAACTGCAAACCAATGAACTCATAACATTACTCATAAAAAATATCATGGCAAAAATTGGAAAACCTTTTGAACAAATACTGATAACTTCTCATGGATAAAATGATTGTTTATCATAGATGAATGTAAATATTGTAAATCATTTTGTTATTGTTTTATTGTATTTGTTATATGTACATTTGCATATGTTTATAATGAAAACAAAATAAAAATGTTTTTGGAAAAAAAAATGTTCATATCTTTGGATCCATACAGGTTATGACAGAAATATAAATGGCAAACTCTTCAGCACAAAGTATGTTTGTAATGGTAATATTCTTTAGGTTCTAGGTCTTAAACCGAATTTTATAATTCACAGTAAACACACAATGATCACATTTATAATATTTTGCAAATAATTTAAAATATCTAATCAACCACTCAAGTTATGCACATGCTGTCAGCAGCAATATATTCAGCTAGCTGTAAGCTTTCATATGAGGCTAAGGAGTTCTGTCTGTATTACTTGTTTGTTGAGATATTTAAAAAAATGTGAAAATGATATCTATATAAATTAATATAATAAAAAACAACAGTTAATATCTATTTACTACCACAAGCATAGGTCAAATATTAAGGAGGATGAGTTTGCCATTGTGTAAGCTTTAAGATGAAATTGTTTAAAACCTTGTATATAACATGGTTTTGGAATTATTGATGCAAATATGAAAAAAAAAATATTTGCGGCCTAGAGTCATCAGTAGGAGTTAACTGCAGATGCAGCTGGAGGTGTCACTCGGATGTAATGAGTTAAGTATTGAATAGGTATGATAATTCAGGCTCATCATCAGTATCACAGTAGTTCTGCAGACTTATATTATATTAATATCAGTCACACTAAACTGAGAGATCAGACTCATATCTGCATAAATAGCAGACAGTTGGGGTACCTCAGTAAACACAAATATTGTAAAAGGGTTGGTGATGTGGGGTTCCCTGTGTTGATCATGCAAAAATCACATATAATTTCATGACTGTGGGCATGCATTTTTTAACACCTTTACTGAATTATCATTTAAGACAAAGGCAAAAAAATATATAAATAAAAACAAACCATATTAAGATATTCCAAGTTACAAGCATTATTACATAACATATGCTTTTGTTTATAACTGTCATCAATCAAACATTACATAAATTGATCAATTTGTGCCTTTTCTACAATCTCATTCCTCCTCTAAAACATTATTATGCATGTACTGTTCACACAATTTCCATTTTCTCTAGGTAATTTGCTTCTACCCTTTTCTAAAGATCCCACTTCCAGTCCCTGTATCTGTATTTCAATAGTCAGTGCTTTAAATACAGTTGGTTTAGACTTTGATTTCTATTTTCTTGTAATTGCTTTTTTACAGATACCAGAATTAAACTTTGGAAAGCTTTACTATGTATAGCCGAGTCAGATATTGTACCCCAGCTCAAAAAATTATTTCCTTAGTTACACCCATTTGCTCACCCAGTATTTCTGGGTCTATATCAGATCATCGAAATGGCTCATTATCGAATGCCATAACGTCGAACTGCAAAACCCGAACCCTAACAATATTGAAACCTCAAAACAGCAATTTTTTTCCCAGGGAAAAAAATTGCTGTTCCAAGAAACACACACACACCACAAGCACACTAAAAGCAGCAATCCACACACATACATTTAAAAGTTACATCTAACCCTATACTATACTGCACATACACTACTATCTATCCACTTACCTTAACCCAGACCCTAACCCTAAGGTCCGTCACTATCGCACACACACCTCACCCGCACCCTAACCCTAACTCACTTAACCCACCCCTAACCCCAAATTCTCACTATCACACACTCACCTCACTTGCGCCCTAACCCTAACTCACTTAACTCACCCCTAACCTCAAATTCTGTCACAATCGCACACTTACCTCACCCGCACCCTAACCCTAACTCACCCAACCCGCGCCCTAACCCGAACGTCCGCACAATCACACACTTACCTTAACCCAACCTGTAACTTTCAACCGCATTGCTAAAAACAGCGAAGCCACAACAACGGCCAACTGAATTCTTTCCCTAGGAAAGAATTCGGTTTTGTGCAGCTTTGCTGTTTTCAGCATTCTCAATATTGGGTTCGATATTACATCATTCAAAATTCTGCCATTCCAATGATCTAATATAGACCCATATTTCTGAGTACTCTCTAGGGAATTTTTGAAGTCTGCCAACTTATTACATCCCTAAAATTTATGTTCTCAGTTAACTGTTTCTTCCCTGTCCCACCTCTAACATTTTACATCTACTGGAGGAAAAATTCTTTGGAGTCTGCTTGGGGTTATAAAAATAATTATGCAAATACTTCCAAGAAAAAATCCTAAATCTTCTAGACTTTGTTACATATATGGGAGCCATACATATGTCATTCCATTGTTTCCTTGTGACTTGTTTATCAGGTCATTCTTCCCAGTCTTTTATAAACTCCTCTGATTGATTTTTATAATTATTGTGCAATATTGTATATGCTCTATTAATTATCCCCTTTTTTAACAGCAGCTTCTATTCTAGATTTAACTAAAAACTCTACCAGAGCAGGTCTTTCACTTAGGATTTCCTCATCCCTTTCTGTTTACCCATACTCTGGTATCAGTCTTTGACAGGGAAGGCAGTCTCTAACCTGAAGTGCAAATGTCTTCTTGGCCTCTTCCCATTTTATTACCATTTCCTCTCTATTCATTTGCTCTCAACATCTTTTACCAGTTTTCTCAAATTCCAGCTCCCTCTTACCGGTTCTTTGTATCTCTAATTGAGTCATCCCCACTGGCAAAAACTCCTTTATCCATTCTCATGTTGGCTCAATTCTTAGAATACTTTCTGCTACTTTATGAATGTAATATTTGGTAGAGCTGTTATTATTCTCCTAAAGTATCTGCATACAAAATCCTACAAACTCCTTATTTCTTGAATTTCCACCCATATCATCATCATCACCATCCTTTTCCACTTTGAATTATACTTTTCTGCTTGTGTTATGTATATGAGTCTTAACTGTGTAGCTCTAAAATATCCCTTCAAATCAAGTAATTCTAAACTACCTTGTTCTGTTGAAAGGATTAACTTATCCCATTTCATCCTTACTGTATTTCCCTCCCAGATAAATTAATTCAACTCTTTTTTAATTATTGTCCACAATTTTTCTTCTGGTTCATACAATATGCCAGAACTGTATATAAAACTAAAGGGACTTAAAACATTTCCACTGCTTGTATCCTGCTGTCCATGTCCATAAACAATAGCTTCCAGTTTCTCAGTTTTCCTATTATCATTAGTTTAGTCTCTTCCCACATACTGATAGCTACCATAAACAAATCATTTTTAATTTAATCCATATTCCAAAATATTTCATCTTATTGTGTCCCCATAAGGGTGGGTATTGCTGGACCAATTCATGTGTGGGTACACAGTCTATACCTGTAGTCTTTGTTTTAGCCTCATTAATTTTATATCCCAAAAAGACATGAAAGTGTCTCAAGATGTTCCACAAAACTGAGATGTACTTTTCTGGTTTTATCAGGTACAAAATAATACTATCTAGAGGTAAAATCATCTTTTCCTAAATAACATACCAATTATATCCTTGAATTTCTGAGTCCCTTATTTTCTTTGCCAATGGCTCTAAATATAAAATACCTAACAAAAGGAAAGAGGGACATCCTTTCCCAGTTTGTTTGATCAGATACAACTTATCAGAGAAGAACTTCCCACTTTAATGTTTGCCTATGATTCCTCATATATCCTAATTAACCTTATTACTGTATCAGGGAATGTAAATGCTTTCATTGGCCTACTCATAAAATCCCAGCTTACCCTGTCAAATGCTTTCTCTACATTAAGACCCATCATCAACAACAGCATTGTCTAACACTGCATTTCTGTCTGGATCATCATTGTTCTATTAAACAAAAAAAAAAACAGAGCCTCCTTTGCAACACAATTCACGGTTAATTGAATACTGACAGCATTCATCTTTAAAGACATATGAAAAGACATCAGAGTAAGCAAGTAAAGACAATCAATCCTCCTTTAAAAATAAATATCAACCAATCCCCCAACCAATAAGAACATTAATTTGCAAATACATTAAAACATCATGCATAATAATCATACTAAAAAATAATAAAAGCTATTTTCCCATAATTTCATATATGTACATTGTAATGTATGTAAATTATGCCCCCAAAGCAGTACTAATCAAGGTAAATAAATACTTATATCAATGAATAAAACTATATAAATAATGGACCAAGAAAACAATCAAAGAAATAAATAACTACATAATAACACATCAGACTGAACCACCAGAGCTGAATACTATATAAATGTCTGTCTAATAAAAAATGCACACAAAATGCTATTTTAAGTACATTATTAAAACTGTAAATAGTTCAAATACCAAAATAACTTCAATATATGCTGCTCTTTGAGACCTGGTGTAACTGTAGCATTGAGTCTAAGTTGTCAATTTAATTCCTGAAGTTCCAACAGTTTATCCACATCTCTGCATGAAGGGGAAATAATAATCCTATCGATAACAAAAAATGTAAACTTCTTGAAACAGGGATATATAATATTTATTTTATTTTATTTATTTTATTTTATATTTGTTGACCGGGCTAGTCTAGCAGGATATATATCCATTTTCAGCAGAGGCCCGGGGAGAAAAGCTCCACGCACAAATACATTAAGGCTTAAATTATACAGCATAACATGTAAAGAAAGTAAATTTTGTGAATACTGTACAGAGACATTAGAGTAGATTTTGGAGATAAACATGTCTTAATTCAATAGAGGGGTTACAAATACAATCAGGCAACAGTTAAACATAGTAATTAAGCATTAACATTTATTTGAGAGAAAAAATAACAACCACTAAGTAAGAGAAAGAAAAATAGAGACTAGGAAGGACAATAATGCAGGTAAGAAGGGATTAGTAGTTGATAGTCAATGACTCTCAAGGTGGGGTATTTGTTATAAAGCATGAGAGGAGAGGAGGAGAAAAAGTGAAGAGTATTTTTCAATCAGGCTTTGAGCAGGGACAGAGCCATTGTCTTTTTAGGTAATGTCTGAGGTGTTTCTTAAAGAGTTGTGTAGATGAAAGAGAAGTGAGTGTATTTGGAAGCTTATTCCAGATTCTACCAACAACATTGGAAAAGAGAAAGAATTGAATAATAGAATGTCTAGAGAAGGCGTTAGTATTCTTCTTTTTCTTAATGTCATAGTAATGCCTCCTAAGTCTGTCCCTTAATTTCTTTGACATTTTACCCATGTAGAATGCATTGCAGGACCCACAGCTTACAAAATAAACCACATAGGTGGTGCTACAATTACACGTTCCCAGACTACCTAGTGTCCTTTCATAATTATTCACCACAGTATAAGGGCCCTCATGTTTGTGTCTGCACATACTGCAGAACCCACGTTTCAGCATTCTACTATAGGTAAACTGTGTCTTATCAGAAGCTGACTGAAGAATCGATTTAATATTTCTGCTCCTGGAATAAACAATCACTGGGGCTGTTCCAAGATTTTTTTTTTAATTTCATCAGTAAAGACCAGTGGTGTAGTAGTGTAGTAGTGTGTTAAAATTTAGAGCAGCTTCTGTTTAAGTTATTTTGCTATTTGAACTATTTTCTGTTTTAATAATATACTCAAAATAATATGTGCATTTTATATTAGACAGGCATTTATATAGTATTCAGCTCTGGTGGTTCAGCCTGATGTGTTGTTACATATTTATTTCTTTGATTACTTTCCTGGTCCAATATTTATGATATTATTTACATAGTTTTATTTATTGATATAAGTATTTATGTACCTTGATTATTACTGTTTTGGGAGTAAAATGTATATACATTACAATTTAAGTATATGAAATTATAGAAATAGCTTTTATTATTTTTAGTATGACTATTATGCATGCTATTTTAATATATTCATGAATTACTTTTCTTATTGGTTGGGGAGTGTTTTTAAAGGAAGATCGATTGTCGTTACTTGTTTACTCTGAGGAAGTCTTTTCATATTTTTAAAATTTTTAAGGATGAAAATGGTCAGTATTCAATATGTGGCAAATTGTTTTGCAAAGGAGGCACTGCTTTTTTTTGTTTGTTTGTTTTTTTTTTTTTTTTGAGTTGGTTAGTGTTTATTATTTTTGGTTATTGCTCTATTAAAGTTGACAAATGTTTGCCTCCCCTCCACAAAACAACATTGAGGCATTTCTATCAATTTTGGCAACACCTTTGCCATTCTTTTAGCTATTATAGACATGCAATTTATAATCATAAATTAAAATTGATATGGGCCTATATGAAGCTAGGTCTGATGGGTTTTAACCAACTTTAGGTATTACAACCACCATAGAATTCTTCCAGGATGTTGCTACTTCCCCTCATATTAAAACTGTCCAAATCTTTATCACTTTCTTCCCTCCTTGCTTTCAAACTTCCACAGGAATACCATCTATTCCCAGAGACTTACCTGCAAATTGATTGTGTGTGATTGTTTTTATCTCCTCTCCTCCTATCTTAACTGTTAATCATTGAACCTCATCTACCTCTAATCTTAGTTTACCTAAGTATTCCATAAATATTTCCAGTTTTGCTCTTTTGTGATTTCCACATTTCTCTGCTTTATATGAACTTTTTCATAAAATTTCTGAAATTTCTCTAATACCGCTACATGGTCTCTGGTTATTTTTCTTGTTATACACTCCCTAAGTTTAGGAATAATCATTTCTACCTTCTGTTGCCTAAATTGTTGTGCTAAAAGTTTTTATGCTGTGGAGTTGTCAAAACCATGTGTTTAACAGTAATCTTTCTAAACTCCTGAATATTATTCAGAAATAGATATAGTTATGCCTCTTATAGTTCTGTGAAATACCTTTATTCTGTAATAATTTTAAACTTTGTCAGCCCTCTAAATAATTCCTGTTACTTCATGACCATATCTCTTTTTCTTTTATTTCTACCATATTTTAAGCTCTACTTTCATTTTATACCACTCACTAGCTATAACTTCTGAAAAAAATGCTGTCTTCATTAATAACTGCCAAATAATTTTTACTATCCATTCTTTAAACTCCTGTCTTTTTAACAGGTAGGAAGAGAAGCACCAGTATCTTATTTTTACTTCATTATACTACATTTTATCTTAGTTATTACTGTTGCATGATCTGACATAGTTATTGGATGTGTGTCAAAACTTTCATTTTAAATGCACGTGTCTGTCAAATATAGTTTGTCTAGTCTACCCCAGTTTTTGTACCTTAGGGAATAATATGTAATTTCTCCCCAAATTCTTTCTATTGAATTCACATCTTCCATACCAAATATTTTCATAAATTTCTTCAGAAATCTGTCATCTTTTGTTATGTTTTCCATTCTGTGTCCCACAGATCCATCATCAATGTTGCAAATCAAATTCTAGTCCCTACCTATAAGTAACATTCCCTGAAAGCTGATTATTTCTCACAAAATCATTTTAAACTCCATAATTTTAGTTTTTGTTTATTATATATATAAATACATGCCAGCATAATAATCCTCCCTTCCCAGTAGCCCTTAGTGTCACAAATCTGCCATTAGTATCCTTTTCCCCTCTTTATCACTATTGGAGCTCCTCTAGCAATTAATATAAATATACCTCTTGTCCTTTGCCTTTGTCCCTGATACTCTGCTGAATACCCATCCTGGAATCCTTTCTTTACCAAATTCACATGCTCGCATTTTCCAGCTGTTTCTCTTGCAGCATTGTTATTTGCAGTCTGCATTTCTTAATATAATTCAATACTCTTTCCTTTATGTCTATATCTTTGAGGCCATTCATGTTCCAAAAGAGTATGGACAGAGTAGATATTATGATAAGAAGTTGTTATTCCCACCAATTATAAATGGCAGGATTTTAAAATGTCTATTTTCAGCTTTTGTGTTGCATGGCACCACTAATGTTTGGCAGGTTGATATTTTATACAGTTATTTCTTGTCATCATTTGAACCTATGTCTCAATTTACAATACTTTATATTAATGAAAACCCTCAAAATAAAATCACCAGAACACCTCCATAACCTAATAACTTAAAACAAATGCATAAAACTATGTACATCTTCAAATAATGAAGTTTAACAATCCTGAACTGATCAGTTGTCACAAATCAGCAGCTGCAACCACACGCATTATCTATCATAAAATGAAGGTTATTGATGCTAAGACGAATGTTACAGCCTGAGCTGCTACTTGCTGTCTGTTCTTTTTTCATCTTTATTCCCCTCCCAGATGTGAAAAAAAGCTTGTATACTTTCAGAAAACATTCATTTTTAGCCTTAAATAGTGTTCTGGCATTTACTGCCTGTCTCTGTTGTCGACTTCTTTCCACTGAAGCATAAGAGCAAAATGTACACCTGTCCTCAGCAGCAGATTTCCCAAAACTCATACTAAACATGTGTTCACTAAAGGAAAACTTTACATTGCATTCAGTGTTCTTTTGTTTACTTGTGTATAGAAAACACTTATTAGATTAAGCCAAGGGCCTTCATCCAGACATTCACTTATGCAAAAGTAAGAGAAAACATATCAACTCTATATTATAATCTGTGCACTTTTACACTCTATCCTCCACCTCAACAACCCAAGATTACAGCTTATTAACTTTATTGTGCTTTTGTCCAGCCTTTTTTCTGCCTATATTTCTTAAAACTAAAAAAGAAGAAAATGGGTACTTACTTAGTTTAGTATAAAAAAAGAAGAAAATGGGTACTTACTTAGTTTAGTATCTTTACTTCCGCGGTGGTGCAGCAGTAGCATTGTTGCCTCACAGCAAGAGGTTCTCCCATTTGATTCTCAGCTTGGGTTGGGAGTGTCTTCTGTGTGGAGTCTGCATGTCCTACCCGTGGTCAAGTGGGCATTCGAAAGACATACGTTGAATGGGCATGCCTTCGTTAAAGGTCGGGTGTCTGGCTGGCAACTCAACACCATTAAAACCAACTGCCAATCATTAGCGGACCGGAGTTCCGCTGTGGCGACCCCTAATCGGGAAAAGCCGAAAGACAAACAACTTAGTTTAGTATCTTTATCACATACAGCAATAACCAAAAATGCTTTACTATATAACATGAAATTTTATATTTTGTACAAATACTGCTAAAAGCAAACATTTTTACTTGCAGTTACTTTTTTTTCTTTCCCCAGTGTTATTTCAAACATTAATGCCACTAAGTGGGGTGTATGTCTTCAGTCCCCCGCAAGTATAACAAAGTCAACAAAAGTGTAATCTTTCCACTTTTTCTTTTAAAACTGTATTCACAAATGTGTGATTGATGCATTATAATCTCACATCTATTCTCTAATTTCAGCTGTGCTGGTTGCCTTCCTGGTCATATCCATCTCCCAACCGTAGACTTCACTTCAAGTCCAAGATATTGCGGATCCTTCTAGTCAGCTCCAGTGCTTTCTTCTTACTCTGATGTTTTTCAGTTAGAAATTTGGAAAAGGTTTCACTGGCAAAGTCTATCTATGAGCTTTATTATCAGAGGAAGAAGTAGAGTCCCTTCTGTTTGATGGTTCACTTTCTGTTGAGAATTTTGCGTATTTCCTCCTTAACCTGTTTTACATCAAATAATGACTTTGATCCTCCAGGAAAAATATTTAAGCAGGATACACCAGCTTGAATCTCACACCTGTATCTAAACATTCCCTTATTGCTGGGGTAAAGATGTTTTTCTTCTGCCTGGTTTACAGTGAATAATCATTTTTATAAACACACTACTCTCTGCAATTTTAATATTTTGCCTTTCTGCCACAGTTTTGTCAAGATCATCTCTTTCTGCTTGTTTTTATTTTTACTAATACAGATCTTGGCTGCTTTCTTGTTGGCAGCTTTGAAGCATATACACAATGTGCCCTTTCAATTAACAAATTCTGCTCTGGAGTACTAGTTCAGTTATGCTTATTTGTGCTTTCATAAAATTAATGCAGTCTGTTTCTTCCATTTGCTCTAGTACAAGAAGATCATCTCAGGATTTCCCTACATGTGCTGCTTTCTAACTATAACATTTTTTGAAACAGCTCTTCTTGAATAGTTTCATACCCAGTCAGCCTTTTCCTTCATTTTTACCTCTGATTTTTGCAGTTTTATCGGTTCATCTAAATAGCTGTTTCAAGCCTCTTCCATTTTTCCAGACTTTTGTTATTTGAGATGATATACTCATTCAGTACTTTATTTACTTTAATCAACTCTGAGTACATTTGATTTTTTTACCTCTCGATTAATGGAAGCCATATCTTGCAGCAAAGCAGGAGCTTGAACTGTTTTTTTTTTTTTTTTTTGCTAAACAGCTGCAGGATTATTCCCAATCAGGGTTTTCTCTTCACCTTTTCTAGGTGATTTTCTTTCAGGCTTTCTAAGTTTCTTCTTTACTAACATCCAGGCAGTATAAATTCTAGTCAGTAAGCAGATTTACTAAAACTGTTAGTGTTACTGACCCTTATATCTGTTTCTTTTTTTCACACTAGAAGAGATGAAATTAAACCATTGATCAGTGTGCAGACATCTTGGGAGTTCCTGTGGGGATGAATTTTATCACCTAACACCAGTCAATAAGGAAAACCTATCCAAATATTAGAGGTATGCCACCACATGTAATTCCTCACAGTACAGATGTATTAAGGACATATTTCATCACACTGCAACAATCAAGGTAAATAATGTACTCTGATGTGATACATGCCCCACATGCAGCATGGTTTCTGACTGCCTGCTGTTGTAAAGCATGCTATGTAGGTGTAGCTAAAATACCACTTAAGCAAACCAAAATATAAGCAATTTGTATAATGCTTTGGTTAAACATTTTATGACTAAGACTGAGGTAACATCCCATAAATTCAATGTTTTGGTTTTATAGCTAAAATATTAGATTGGCTAATGAATAAGTACTTTAAATCTGAAGTACAATGTTGAATTAAGGTCTACAAGCTGTATTAGCTTGAAAACAAGTTCATTACTGTACTATTAACTAAAGATCAGTTGCAAAGATATTCTTGAGTCTTTCATGTTGTTGTAATTGGGATTGCAGCTTATAAAGTTAGTTTTCTGATTCTATGATGCATACTTTTTTCTTTAGTTACTTCTATGGCACTGTATTTACTAGGTTTAATATTTTATTTGCTGAGAAGCTAACCAGTTACTTACTGATTGCACACATTTTGCTTCTGCTTATGATGATGTGATTCTGGTGGAGAAACAGTTTCTGGTAGAAAAATACATATTTTGATGTTTGCAGCAGATTTTGACATGGTGAAACAAAATGCAGCATGAGCAGTCTCTCAAGTTATTCTTTAGACAATGAATAAAAAAATAGCTATATAAACTTGCATTTAAGTAAAAATTAACACAAGCAAAATGTAACACGTTACAATAATAAAATATATGGTGCTTAGGCATGCAATATAATAACACATGTATAACACTGGTAGTAGTTGTGTTCCACAGAGTGATCACTTCTGGGAAGAAGAATGCCATACACACATGTCTGTTAACCTAATACATGTTCTTAATGTTATCTTAGTAAAATTGAAATGTAACTCTGTGGAATACAATATTTAGGATCTATCGTTGTGGGGTTTTGTTCTTTTTATATTAATTGTTGTATGTTATATGTGAGATTTGACATTTGCTGTTTGTATTGCAAGATTTGTTATCTTTGGAGATATCTCCCAGGCATCCACTGAAAAGAAGCTTATCATGGTCCAGTCAGACTTTCTTAACAAATGCTAATGCATTAAAAAAACTCAAGTCATCTCAATGCCAGCACTACAGTAAAAAGTATTTGTGCACAAATGCCCACAGGTTACTACAAAAAATTAAATTTCAGACTCATATCTGCTCAGTGTCTAACATCAAATTTCTGGAATGAGTTTTATTTTCATTTTATTTTGTTTTTAAATTGTTAACCAGGCTAGAGCACTGTTCCAATTGGACCCATTTCAGTCTCAGCCTGGAGAAAACACAATAGATATATGACATTATATACAAACAGAATGACAAAATGCATTGTATAAATATATTATATAGAAAGTTAATATCATAGTTGTCTTGAGGGAATAAAAGCAATAGATAAATAACATTATATAGAGAGTAACTAAAAAAACACGATATGTAAATGCATTAAATATAGAATGGCAACAGATCTGTTAAGCTGAAAGAACCGCAATCAAAAATATTCACACTAAGTTTGTAGACAGAAGAAGGGAATAAAGAGGTTAAGTTATGAATAAAGAGGTTACGTTATATGACCAGAGAGACAGCAGATGCATTTTCCTAGAGTTTTAAAATTTGCTTTTATTTGTGAACAGAAAATGGGGTAAGAAGACTGATATTTAAGAAACAAAGGGAGAGATTCCCAAACTCTGGGACCAAGGACTGAGAAAGCATGGTCTGTGCAGTGCAATGAAGCCTAATCTATAGCATTTAGAGGAGAGGACATGGATGATTATGATGCATTTTGGTGCATGTCTGAATAGTCTGGAGACTAATTGGAGGGAAGGTATCATTCTTGATTAGTTTAAATAGTTGAGGGGCAAGTAGAACGTCAGCACATTGTTTCACAGGTAGCCAGTTAACTTTTTCTGTGGTTTCACAGTGGTAATCTTTTTTAGCGGAGAGTAATGAATCTACAAATGGCATTTGAAATGGACTGAATGTTGGATAAATTTCTTAAAATAGCTGCAGCATTTAGCAGGAGACAGTATTCTAGCTGAGCCAGTAAGATACTTTTACCTATGGCATTTCAAAAGGGTCCAGATAGAAAGGTGGAGATCCTACTAGCTCACAATAGGAAAGAGTTGATTGTTTGGGTGTATAGTCCAGGTGGAGTTGGAAATGTAGGAAGGGGTCCAACCAAACCCATAGATTTTAAAATGAAGTGACATTATTAAGATGATCAAGGATTTTTAGAGGAGTGGAGAGAGGGAGAAGTGAGTATTTTCCTAGGGCCAAAAACATTGTTTTTGTTTTAGAGGAGTTGAGAAGTAATTGATTATCACTGACTCATTGAATAAGGGCATGAAAATCATCCTGAAGTTCTAGTTCAAGAGACAAGGCAGAATGGTTGGAGTGGAATAGGACTGTGTCATCAGCATAAAGCAAGACAGGAAGATGGGGTAAGTCAAAAGAAAGTATGTTAATGTAGATAGAAAAGAGAAATTGTGCCAGAATAGATCCTGGGGGACACCTTTCTGCAGAGAGATTGAAGCAAAGGTCAATGAATTGAAATGAACTGAGAAATAGCTGTTAGAGAGGTCATTTTTGTACCAGGGTTGTGTGTCATCACTGATGCCTATTTTGATGAGATGGTCTACGAGAACTGAGTGATCAATAATTTCATAGGCTCTAGTAAGGTCAATAAAAATTGCTCCAGTAGTTAGGCCTCTGTCCATTATAATAAGAATGTTGTCACTGAGTGTCCAGATAGCTGTGGATATACTGCGACTAGACCAAAAGTCATCCTGCTTTTGAGAGAGAAGGGATATCGGTTGATGTATTGAGTGAGCTGCACACAAAGTACTTTTTCCAGAATCTTTCCCAATGTAGGGAGAACAGAAATGGGCCAAAAGTCTGTTGAAATAGAGGTTTTGGGTTACTTAGTGAGAGGCTTTACAATGGCATTATATATTAGGCATAGTAAGAAGAGTAATTCACATGTTGTAGATTTGTTTCACTGAGGTTATGATGTTGTCTCTGAAGTGATAAATAAACCATGCGTGATGGTTGTCAGTACTAATGTGGCTATCAGATTTAATCTGTTTGGGTAGAGGGTAGATGTCCTCAGATGTGATAGTTATGAAGTAGAATGAAGGGATTTATGGAGAGGAGGCAAGAGTGTTAGATTCAGTTTGGGATTAGCTAGAGAAAGTGCTTGCTGAAATGAGAAAAGAAATCAAAGGCAGAAAGTTGAGAGAATGTGGAATTCGTGGAAGGAAGGAAGGCTTTTCCTTCCTGTAAAGATGGTTGACCTCTTTCCAGATGTTTTCAGGTGATAGTATGATCTCATTCAGTGACTTTTATGATGAATAGCTTGCTTAGCAAGGTTGTTTAGTTGGGTGTAACACTATTTACAGTTGGAGGAAGTGCTTTCTATGAAAGTCATGCCTTGTCTCTGAATTTTAGAAGAGCTTTAAGCTCATAGGTTAACCAGTTGTTAGTTTTAGGTTTGCATAATCTTTGGATTAGCTGATATATAAGGCTACCCTTATGTTCCAGAAAAAATAACAGGCAAATATTTTTAAGAATTAAAAAAAATTGCTAACCAGAGTTAATTTATTAAATCAGAATGGGGGGGTCACAGCTGAGCGTATATAGTAATTACCCCTGAGATTATATGTGGGGGGGTTTACTGAAAAGTTTAAGTGAGAAGGGGAAGATATTGCAAGATAAAGGACTTTGTGAATTAGTGATCCTAGTAGGAGGTTGACTCTCAAATGTACTAGGAGCCTTTTGGTTTTGGCAAGAATTAGGCAGTGGTGTTCATTAATAGACAAGTCAGTAATGAGTCAGCAAATTCTGAGACTGCAGCTATTATGGGTAGTCTATATTTGAGTTAAGATAAGAGTATTCCTTTGCCTAGAGCAGCTTTGGCTGGCTTGGAGAGAAGAGGCAAAAGCTTGTTTGCCCAAATGTGTAAACTGAAAGGTAAGAGACTGGCCTAGCCAAATGCCAATGTATTTGAAGGACACGGTGGTTTCTATGGTGCTGTTGTTAGCATCTTTCTTATTAAGGAAGCTGGGTGCTTTGGCTATGTTTTGATTGGTTCTAAATAAAAATTGCTTTTGTTTCTGAGGAAATCAGTACAAATTTCTTGCTTATTAGCCACTGACTGATGGTTTGGAGGTCATGTTGGAGTTGAGTGGGATTTGATTGACCTGCAGATTACCATGTCATCTGCATAAAAAAATAGAGGTATCCAAAGTTGTTTAGACAGAAGTTTGTTGATAAATGTGGAAAACAGCAGAGGGGATAGAGTGGAAACATGGTGGATTCCTTTCATAAGAAGAGAGCTGTTTCAGAGTTGGTAGTGCCTACTTTCACTTTGAAGGATCTATTGGTGAGGAAATCTACAAACTAAGGTTTTGCATTGTCACTAATGCATATTTCAGTTAAATTTTCAAATAGCAAGTTATGGTGAATTATATTAAAGGCTTTTGTGAGGTCAGACATAGCTCCTATCAAGTTGTCTTTGTTCTTATTGAAGAGGATAGGATGGGATGTCATCTGTGAGGGAGTAGAGAGAGCTGATATGGTGCTGCATTCAGGCCAGAATCCATGTTGCTTCTTGGATCCTGGGTATTGAGGTAAATAACCAGTAATTTGGTTGGAGATACTTTTTGTAGTGTATTAGCTAAAGTAGCAAGCATTGAGATATGACAATATTGTGAAGCAGTAGTTGGCTTGGTTAATTTTGGAAAATAAGTGACTATAGCCGTTTTCCATACCTGAACATAATCATTTTAGTTAAGGAGAGGTTGCATATGTGAATGAGAGTGTGGGAAATGACGTCCTTACAACGTTTAGTGATACAAGGGTCCAGGTTATCTGAGCCTGGGGGATTATCTATTTGTATTTGGTCCATCTGTGTTTGGTTCTTTGGTTTTAATCTTTTTAAAGTGGAATAGTGGAATGTAAAGGAGGGAAGTGGTAGGCTTGTGTTGCTGCTATGTGTGAGGTTGCTAAACTCATTAAGGAAGTCGAACCATGAGTTTGTGGTAATGTTAAATGGGTTTAGGCGAGTGGAGTTGTGTTGAGTTTTTTGACCAGTCAATAGGCTGTTTTCTGTCCAGAATCTTTTAGGTTTGGCTAAAAGTGAGATGTTTTTGTTTTGGTAGTAGTTGTTTTTGTGTCTGTAGATAGATTGCTTGGCTAGCTTGCTATTTGGCTTTGGAATGTGTGGAGGGGTTGCATTTCCAATTATGTCATGTCTCATCATGTAAATAGACAAAGTGTTTGAGCTCACTAGATGCCCAGTCATGTCTATGAAATTGAAGTAGAATTTTTACCAAGGGAAATAATTTGTTTTACAAGTGCAGCAGGGTATTGGTAAGGTTGTTATCTGCTTTATTATGGACTTTTATGGCAAGTAAGTGATACCGATCAAGGGTGGCAAGATGTTTAAGATTACTGACATCATCTACATAAGTTAATAAAAAGGACAGGACTTCCTGTAATTGATGAACCTATGCATGACCATATTCAAGTTTAAGTACACATTTCTAAAAGCTTGTGCCTCCCTTTTCAAGCATGTAATAATGATTACCTCTCAAATCAAGCATCAGTCCTGGTGAAAATTTATCTTCTTATCCAATCATCAAAACTAGCCTTAAGGTAGGTTAAGGTTCACCTGTAGTGGTAATTCATTCCGTAAGTTGGGAATATGTCGAGTTAGGAATCTATTTCTCCAGTGAGTCTTATTTGTTTATTAGTATAGATTTAAGTCACTTGTGCAGGTGTTTGTTGAGCCACTGATTTTCAAAGAAAGAGAATGTCAGATACGATTGGTCTCTCATGGTTCAAAAAATGAAACACTGATCACCTCAGTGCAGGCTGTAGGGTACTGAATATCATGTTAGTTGTGCTAATTTATCAGGATAGTGGATTTTTCCTAGTAAGGTATCTTTGGGCCCGTTCTAGTTTTGAAATACACTTTTTTATATATATATATATATATATATATATATATATATATATATATATATATACATATATATATATATATATATATATATACATACTCAAAAAGGCATTGTATTCAGTGATAGATCTGACAAAAGGAAAGAGTTCAGTGTCAAGATGACATGTTTGGATCTTGAAGATAGACATGTATTATATGTCCAATCAATAATGACAGAGCAGAGACCATGTGTTAAATTTGTAAGTAAAAGACTTTCTTTGCAGCTACTGCTTCTCTTGAGATCCAGTCCAGTGTTATGCTTATTAGTGAGCATGAGTCTAGTGGACCCTATATGACCCAGGAGAAGCCAATATTAGAGATGCTTGAACTAATTTGTTAATGCACAGTACTTTTGCAATAATTGCTTACTTCACTGGAAGCAGAGTTAGTTCAGACTTGTACTATGTGGAGTAGTTAACAGGAGGTGATGGCATGCAGGCTATTTTGACACAATGTGTTGTGTGCCCACCTGGCAACACTTCACATTTTTTGTTTCTTGCAGTGATTATCTTAGTCCTGACAGACATCCAATAAATAATCCTGCATGTTGTTTGATTAGTATTTCAACACCCTCATCTATTCTTTATTTTATTTAACAGTGCAGGTGAGCTTGATCTTTCCCAGGCCCCCTTAAGCTATGATCCATATCACAAGATTATTGATAATTGTAATATAAACACTTGGAGAATTTGTAGAAGTTTGTCTACTAGTATGGTTTTAGAAGGCAGGAAAGGGATCCAATTACCTAAAAAAAACTTAGGTAGACATAAAATGAACTTGCAATATTCATACAGAAAGGCCTTTTGTGAATAAAGTGTTAACTCCTGGGTCCTGTAATGAGCGAGAAGCCTCTATGGTCTCTCATATGTGTTACCTAATGTCTCCTCTTCATCAATTTTAGTGCACATACTAGCTAACATTTTACAAGCAGGTGCAACATTTTTGTAAGTAAGGTTGTATATGCACTGACAAGGCAGCTTGAGTGTTTTTTTCCTTTCTGTAAACTCTAAAAGCTTCAAGATTTGATTTCGCACTGAAAATGCTTTTTTCCTCACTAGAGACAACCTCTGCTGTGCATGAGCCTATTTAGATACTTTTTAACAAGTTTATGAAGCTGCAGCTTGAGGAAACAACAGTGATGACATCACTTGACCTTTTGAACTTGTTAAATGGCTGTATTTAGAATTATCTTTTCTTGAAATTCTGTTATCCTTCACTTAGATACTTTAAATGGTAAATAATTAGTTCTGATAAAAGTGTGATAAAACTCCTTTAAAAATACATATGTTCTTTTATAGATGCATACATTCTGCAGATTCAATGACACTTTTAGTAACTAAATGACATCAAATGGACTAGGAACTGCATTAGAAAACTCATTATGCATATTAACATTGGACTTAATGGGGTCTATATTACAACATCAAACTTGTATAAGTTTGAACATTGTAATGTTGAACCCAAAAGTCTGAAATCCAAAAATAGCAAAGCCATGACACATCGATTTTTTTTCCCAGGGAAAAAAAATCTGTGAGCCATTTTTGGGGCTTTGCTTTTTCCTCCACTGTGGTGTGTTCTTGGACTTGGTATATTTAAGTAGTGGGGGTGTGGGGGGCACAGCTCCCCACGGTGGGGATGTGGGGGTGATGCCCCCCATTTTAGTTTAAGTTTAAGGTTTATTTATTTATTTTTTGTGACAGAACAGTGATTTTTTTTCCCTGGGAAAAAAAAATTGCTGTTCTGTGTTTTCGTTATTATTGGGTTTTGGACTTTATGGTTCGATTGTACAATGTTTGAACTTAAGTTAGTTCGACGTATAGACCTGACTTATGTTACATAACTAAACGTTTAGTAACTAAATAGAGGGTTGTGAGGCTTTTTTTTTTTCGTAATAAGTGTTTGATATATATATATATATATATATATATATATATATATATATATATATATATATATATTCAACAGATCCTTACATGAAAAATGTTTGATAGATGACTGATAAAATGGTTAAAACATCTGATGTTTCTTGAAAAGTCTTGGAAATATTGACAATCTTCTTAACCTTCAGCTTCTAATGATTATACATACCTTGATCTGATGTGTATTTCTGACATATCTACTTATCAGTGGTGCTATTATTATATGTGACATTCATATAGCTTTAGTTATATTGGACACTCTCATGTTAATGTATATTTCATGGACTCAGATTTCTTTAGTTACTTTCATAATGCTTTTCTTTTTTTGTTTTTATACTATTTTCTAAGCAGAGATGGATAATGTGTGTCTTTTAGTGTTGGAGAAATGGCGGATGGATGGTTTAGTTAAGTTTTTAACTAAACCAGAAACTTTATGTTTCATGTATGTGTTTGTAAATAGTTCTGGGTTTTTGAAAGTAGTGCTTAATACATGTTATACATCCATGATAAGTATGTTTTCAGTATATTTCAAGTCAACATGGAAGAAAGGTCTTTCAGTAAGTAACAACATACACATTATAGTCAATGGCTCATAAATGTTTATCATTAAATATTAATGGTTTAAAAAGCAGCGGTGGTGGTGCTGCGGTAGCGTTGTCGCCTCACAGTAAGACGCTGTCCAGTTCGATTCTCAGCTAGAGCGTCCTCTGCATGGAGACATGCGTGAATGGGTGTACCTTCGTTGAAGGTTGTGCATCAGCGCTGGTATCTCAGCACATAAAAATCAACTACCAATCATTAGCGGACCGGAGTTCCACTGTGGTGATCCATAACCAGGAAAAGCTGAAAGACACAAACAAACAATTAAATATTAATGGTTTGAACAATAATAACAGAAGATCTGGTTTGCTTAACTATATCAAAATGCATAAAGCCCAGATCATCTTTTTACAGGAAACCTATCTATTAAAAAAAGACCTACAAAAATACTCATTTAATGGCTATACCATTCTGGCTGATTCATGTTTTAAGATTAAGAGAAAGGGCACTCTTATTCTATGGAAAAATACTTATACTATGCCAAGAATTATAGATACAGTTTCAGATAAAGATGGGATGCTAAGCATGGTTATTTTGGAAATCAATAGGAAGTATTATACTTTGATTAATACATACTGGATACCAGGACTAAGTAGTAAATATGCTGACAAATATCTGGACCTGATTACTTTAAATGCAAAAGAGGAAATTATAGCAACAGGTGATTTTAACTGCCCGTTATCAGGCTATGGTACTTCTAAAAATGGTAAAATAAAACTAACATCTCAAGCCAAGAAGTTAAATGACTTTACAAACCAGATAAACCTTAAAGATATACATGGTCTAAGAGAACATTATTCCTTATTCTGTACTCACTATTCATATTGGTTTGGTACACAAACATTGATAAGCTCTTTGTATCAAATAATGTATATTCAAAAATAAGTGACGTATCTATAATGACTTGTCCACTTTCAGACCATAATGCTATAAACTTTACATTAACGATGCATACAGAAGATTTAAGATTTCTACAGAGAATTCCTGCTTAAAAAACTAAGTTAAAAGACTTTAGGGAATGGATAATGAAAGAAATAGACATGTTTATGGAAACAAATGATAATGGTGAAATGACTTATACTATACTGTGGAACACCTTTAAAGTTTATATATATGGTAGAATAAAATCTTGGTACCTTAAAAAAAGGAGAGTGTGACAAAAAACTTTTAGACTTACAAAAAACATAGACAAGATAAAAATGGACACAAAATCCAAATAACAAAGTAGCACATAACAAAATTAACTAAATTAAATCAAAAATACTTAGAAGTTCTGAATCATAAGGTAGCCATAAACCTGGAAAAATTGAAATTACAATCTTTTGCTGCAAATCCTAAATATCTACATAAATTAGCGGTAAGATCCAAAAAAATAAACAATCAAAATCGTATTAATGAGATTAAATATAAAAGTGATGGTTCAGTTAACTTAATGGGCATATTAGAAGTGTTCAAAAACTACTATAAAGATATAAATAATAACACACCACTTTTGGAGACAGATAATGTAATAAATGCTTTTATTCAAGAAAATATAACTACTAAGGTGTCAATGCAAATAAATAACATATTAAATAAACAAATAACACTAACAGAAGTGAAAGAGTAAATACAAACCATAAAAGATAATAAAGCTGTAGGACTGGATGGAATAATTCCTAAATTATCTAAGATTTTTCCTGAATATATAATAAAGAAAATGATGAGTGCCTTTACTATGGTTAAGCAAAAATGTATAACACCCCCATTGTGGAAATATTCAATTATCTCCCCCATTTTAAAACAAGGTAAGGACCCCAAATCTTGTAATTCATATAAGCCAATTTTGTTAACTCTGATTATAAAATTTACAGGACAACATTAGCTAATAGGATAAAGAAAATATTACCTAGTCTAATACATAATGATCAGACAGAGTTCATTCTTCATAGAAAAGTGCAAGATAACATTATTAAATTACTATCATTAATAGACATAACATGCAAATTCAAAAAACAACTATTATCAGCCTAGACATAGAAAAGGCTTTTGATTCTATTAGTTGGTCTTATCTACAAAGCATTCTAATTGGTTTTGAATTCTTCTCAGGTTTGTGCCAACTTATTAATGAAAACCTAGTTTCTCAGTTTTCTTATTATCATTAGTTTAGTCTCTTCCCACATACTGATAGCTACCATAAACAAATCCTTTTTAATTTAATCCATATTCCAAAATATTTCATCTTATTGTGTCCCCATAAGGATGGGTATTGCTGGACCAATTCATGTGTGGGTACACAGTTTATACCTGTAGTCTTTGTTTTAGCCTCATTAATTTTATATCCCAAAACGACATGAAACTGTCTCAAGATGTTCCACAAAACTGAGATGTACTTTTCTGGTTTTATCAGGTACAAAATAATACTATCTAGAGGTAAAATCATCTTTTCCTAAATAACATACCAATTATATCCTTGAATTTCTGAGTCCCTTATTTTCTTTGCCAATGGCTCTAAATATAAAATACCTAACAAAAGGAAAGAGGGACATCCTTTCCCAGTTCGTTTGATCAGATACAACTTATCAGAGATGAACTTCCCACTTTAATGTTTGCCTATGATTCCTCATATATCCTAATTAACCTTATTACTGTATCAGGGAATGTAAATGCTTTCATTGGCCTACTCATAAAATCACAGCTTACCCTGTCAAATGCTTTCTCTACATTAAGACCCATCAACAACAACAGCATTGTCTAACACTGCATTTCCGTCTGGATCATCATTGTTCTATTAAACAAAAAAAAAAACAGAGCCTCCTTTGCAACACAATTCACTGTTAATTGAATACTGACAGCATTCATCTTTAAAGACGTATGAAAAGACATCAGAGTAAGCAAGTAAAGACAATCAATCCTCCTTTAAAAATAAATAACCAATCCCCCAACCAATAAAAAAATTAATTTGCAAATACGTTAAAACATCATGCATAATAATCATACTAAAAAATAATAAAAGCTATTTTCCCATAATTTCATATATGTACATTGTAATGTATGTAAATTATGGCACCAAAGCAGTACTAATCAAGGTAAATAAATACTTATATCAGTGAATAAAACTATATAAATAATGGACCAAGAAAACAATCAAAGAAATAAATAACTACATAATAACACATCAGACTGAACCACCAGAGCTGAATACTATATAAATGTCTGTCTAATAAAAAATCTACAAAAAATGCTATTTTAAGTACATTATTAAAACTGTAAATAGTTCAAATACCAAAATAACTTCAATATATGCTGCTCTTTGAGACCTGGTGTAATTGTAGCATTGAGTCTAAGTTGTCAATTTAATTCCTGAAGTTCCAACAGTTTATCCACATCTCTGCATGAAGGGGAAATAATAATCCTATTGATAACAAAAAATGTAAACTTCTTGAAACAGGGATATATAATATTTATTTTATTTTATTTATTTTATTTTATATTTGTTGACCGGGCTAGTCTAGCTGGATATATATCCATTTTCAGCAGAGGCCCGGGGAGAAAAGCTCCACGCACAAATACATTAAGGCTTAAATTATACAGCATAACATGTAAAGAAAGTAAATTTTGTGAATACTGTACAGAGACATTAGAGTAGATTTTGGAGATAAACATGTCTTAATTCAATAGAGGGGTTACAAATACAATCAGGCAACAGTTAAACATAGTAATTAAGCATTAACATTTATTTGAGAGAAAAAATAACAACCACTAAGTAAGAGAAAGAAAAATAGACTAGGAAGGACAATAATACAGGTAAGAAGGGGTTAGTAGTTGATAGTCAATGACTCTCAAGGTGGGGTATTTGTTATAAAGCATGAGAGGAGAGGAGAAAAAGTGAAGAGTATTTTTCAATCAGGCTTTGAGCATGGACAAAGCCATTGTCTTTTTAGGTAATGTCTGAGGTGTTTCTTAAAGAGTTGTGTAGATGAGAGAGAAGTGAGTGTATTTGGAAGCTTATTCCAGATTCTACCAACAACATTGGAAAAGAGAAAGAATTGAATAATAGAATGTCTATAGAAGGCGTTAGTATTCTTCTTTTTCTTAATGTCATAGTAATGCCTCCTAAGTCTGTCCCTTAATTTCTTTGACATTTTACCCATGTAGAATGCATTGCAGGACCCACAGCTTACAAAATAAACCACATAGGTGGTGCTACAACTACACTTTCCCAGACTACCTAGTGTCCTTTCATAATTATTCACCACAATATAAGGGCCCTCATGTTTGCGTCTGCACATACTGCAGAACCCACATTTCAGCATTCTACTATAGGTAAACTGTGTCTTATCAGAAGCTGACTGAAGAATGGATTTAATATTTCTGCTCCTGGAATAAACAATCACTGGGGCTGTTCCAAGATTTTTTTTTTAATTTCATCAGTAAAGACCAGTGGTGTAGTAGTGTAGTAGTGTGTTAAAATTTAGAGCAGCTCCTGTTTAACTTATTTTGCTATTTGAACTATTTGCTGTTTTAATAATATACTCAAAATAATATGTGCATTTTATATTAGACAGGCATTTATATAGTATTCAGCTCTGGTGGTTCAGTCTGATGTGTTGTTACATATTTATTTCTTTGATTACTTTCCTGGTCCAATATTTATGATATTATTTACATAGTTTTATTTATTGATATAAGTATTTATGTACCTTGATTATTACTGTTTTGGGAGTAAAATGTATATACATTACAATTTAAGTATATGAAATTATAGAAAATAGCTTTTATTATTTTTTAGTATGACTATTATGCATACTATTTTCATATATTCATGAATTACTTTTCTTATTGGTTGGGGAGTGTTTTTAAAGGAAGATCGATTGTCGTTACTTGTTTACTCTGAGGAAGTCTTTTCATATTTTTTTAATTTTTAAGGATGAAAATGGTCAGTATTCAATATGTGGCAAATTGTGTTGCAAAGGAGGCACTGCTTTTTTTTGTTTGTTTGTTTCTTTTGAGTTGGTTAGTGTTTATTATTTTTGGTTATTGCTCTATTAAAGTTGACAAATGTTTGCCTCCCCATCCACAAAACAACACTGATGCATATCTATCAATTTTGGCAACACCTTTACCATTCTTTTAGCTATTATAGACATACAATTTATAATCATAAATTAAAATTGATATGGGCCTATATGAAGCTAGGTCTGATGGGTTTTAACCAACTTTAGGTATTACAACCACCATAGAATTCTTCCAGGATGTTGCTACTTCCCCTCATATTAAAACTGTCCAAATCTTTATCACTTTCTTCCCTCCTTGCTTTCAAACTTCCACAGGAATGCCATCTATTCCCAGAGACATACCTGCAAATTGATTGTATGTGATTGTTTTTATCTCCACTCCTCCTGTCTTAACTGTTAATCATTGAACGTCATCTACCTCTAATCTTAGTTTACCTAAGTATTCCATAAATATTTCCAGTTTTGCTCTTTTGTGATTTCCACATTTCTCTGCTTTATATGAACTTTTTCATAAAATTTCTGAAATTTCTCTAATACCGCTACATGGTCTCTGGTTATTTTTCTTGTTATACACTCCCTAAGTTTAGGAATAATCATTTCTACCTTCTGTTGCCTAAATTGTTGTGCTAAAAGTTTTTATGCTGTGGAGTTGTCAAAACCATGTGTTTAACAGTAATCTTTCTAAACTCCTGAATATTATTCAGAAATAGATATAGTTATGCCTCTTATAGTTCTGTGAAATACCTTTATTCTGTAATAATTTTAAACTTTGTCAGCCCTCTAAATAATTCCTGTTACTTCATGACCATATCTCTTTTTCTTTTATTTCTACCATATTTTAAGCTCTACTTTCATTTTATCCCACTCACTAGCTATAACTTCTGAAAAAAATGCTGTCTTCATTAATAACTGCCAAATAATTTTTACTATCCATTCTTTAAACTCCTGTCTTTTTAACAGGTAGGAAGAGAAGCACCAGTATCTTATTTTTACTTCATTATACTACATTTTATCTTAGTTATTACTGTTGCATGATCTGACATAGTTATTGGATGTGTGTCAAAACTTTCATTTTAAATGCACGTGTCTGTCAAATATAGTTTGTCTAGTCTACCCCAGTTTTTGTACTTTAGGGAATAATATGTAATTTCTCCCCGAATTCCTTCTATTGAATTCACATCTTCCATACCAAATATTTTCATAAATTTCTTCAGAAATCTGTCATCTTTTGTTATGTCTTCCCTTCTGTGTCCCACAGATTCATCATCAATGTTGCAAATCAAATTCTAGTCCCTACCTATAAGTAACATTCCCTGAAAGCTGATTATTTCTCACAAAATCATTTTAAACTCCATAATTTTAGTTTTTGCTTTTTATATATATAAATACATGCCAGCATAATAATCCTCCCTTCCCAGTAGCCCTTAGTGCCACAAATCTGCCATTAGTATCCCTTTCCCCTCTTTATCTCTATTGGAGCTCCTCTAGCAATTAATATAAATATACCTCTTGTCCTTTGCCTTTGTCTCTGATACTCTGCTGAATACCCATCCTGGAATCCTTTCTTTACCAAATTCACATGCTCGCATTTTCCAGCTGTTTCTCTTGCAGCATTGTTATTTGCAGTCTGCATTTCTTAATATAATTCAATACTCTTTCCTTTTTGTCTATATCTTTGAGGCCATTCATGTTCCAAAATAGTATGGACAGAGTAGATATTATGATAAGAAGTTGTTATTCCCACCAATTATAAATGGCAGGATTTTAAAATGTCTATTTTCAGCTTTTGTGTTGCATGGCACCACTAATGTTTGGCAGGTTGATATTTTATACAGTTATTTCTTGTCATCATTTGAACCTATGTCTCAATTTACAATACTTTATATTAATGAAAACCCTCAAAATAAAATCACCAGGACACCTCCATAACCTAATAACTTAAAACAAATGCATAAAACTATGTACATCTTCAAATAATGAAGTTTAACACTCCTGAAATGATCAGATGTCACAAATCAGCAGCTGCAACCACACTCATTATCTATCATAAAATTAAGGTTATTGATGCTAAGACGAATGTTACAGCCTGCATTGCTACTTGCTGTCTGTTCTTTTTTCATCTTTATTCCCCTCCCAGATGTGAAAAACAGCTTGTATACTTTCAGAAAACATTCATTTTTAGCCTTAAAAAGTGTTCTGGCATTTACTGCCTGTATCTGTTGTCGACTTCTTTCCACTGAAGCATAAGAGCAAAATGTACACCTGTCCTCAGCAGCAGATTTCCCAAAACTCATACTGAGCATTTGTTCACTAAAGGAAAACTTTACATTGCATTCAGTGTTCTTTTGTTTACTTGTGTATAGAAAACACTTATTAGATTAAACCAAGGGCCTTCATCCAGACATTCACTTATGCAAAAGGAAGAGAAAACATATCAACTCTATATTATAATCTGTGCACTTTTACACTCTATCCCCCACCTCAACAACCCAAGATTACAGCTTATTAACTTGATTGTGCTTTTGTCCAGCCTTTTTTCTGCCTATATTTTTTAAAACTAAAAAAGAAGAAAAATGGGTACTTACTTAGTTTAGTATCTTTACTTCCACGGTGGTGCAGCAGTAGCATTGTTGCCTCACAGCAAGAGGTTCTCCCATTTGATTCTCGGCTTGGGTTGGGAGTGTCTTCTGTGTGGAGTCTGCATTTCCTACCCGCGGTCAAGTGGGCATTCGAAAGACATACGTTGAATGGGCATGCCTACGTTGAAGGTCTGGTGTCTGGCTGGCAACTCAACACCATTAAAACCAACTGCCAATCTTTAGCGGACCGGAGTTCCGCTGTGGCAACCCCTAATCGGGAAAAGCCAAAAGACAAACAACAATTTAGTTTAGTATCTTTATCACATACAGCAATAACCAAAAATGCTTTACTATATAACATGCAATTTTATATTTTGTACAAATACTGCTAAAAGCAAACATTTTTACTTGCAGTTACTTTTTTTTCTTTCCCCAGTGTTATTTCAAACAATAATGCCACTAAGTGGGGTGTATGTCTTCAGTCCCCCACAAGTATAACAAAGTCAACAAAAGTGTAATCTTTCCACTTTTTCTTTTAAAACTGTATTCACAAATGTATGGTCGATGCATTATAATCTCACATCTATTCTCTAATTTCAGCTGTGCTGGTTGCCTTCCTGTTCATATCCATCTCCCAACCGTAGACTTCAGTTCAAGTCCAAGATATTGCGAATTCTTCTAGTCAGCTCCAGTGCTTTCTTCTTACTCTGATGCTTTTCAGTTAGAAATTTGGAAAAGGTTTCACTGGCAAAGTCTATATATGAGCTTTATTATCAGAGGAAGAAGTAGAGTCCCTTCTGTTTGATGGTTCACTTTCTGTTGAGAAATTTGCATATTTCCTCCTTAACCTGTTTTACATCAAATAATGACTTTGATCCTCCAGGAAAAATATTTAAGCTGGATACACCAGCTTGAATCTCACACCTGTATCTAAACATTCCCTTATTGCTGGGGTAAAGCTGTTTCTCTTCTGCCTGGTTTACAGTGAATAATCATTTTTATAAACACACTACTCTCTGCAATTTTAATACTTTGCCTTTCTGCCACAGTTTTGTCAAGATCATCTCTTTCTGCTTGTTTGTATTTTTACTAATACAGATCTTGGCTGCTTTCTTGTTGGCAGCTTTGAAGCATATACACAATGTGCTCTTTCAATTAACACATTCTGCTCTGGAGTACTAGTTCAGTTATGCTTATTTGTGCTTTCATAAAATTAATGCAGTTTGTTTCTTCCATTTGCTCTAGTACAAGAAGTTCATCTCAGGATTTCTCTACATGTGCTGCTTTCTAACTATAACATTTTTGAAACAGCTCTTCTTGAATAGTTTCATACCCAGTCAGCCTTTTCCTTCATTTTTACCTCTGATTTTTGCAGTTTTATCGGTTCATCTAAATAGCTGTTTCAAGTCTCTTCCATTTTTCCAGACTTTTGTTATTTGAGATGATATACTCATTCAGTACTTTATTTACTTTAATCAACTCTGAGTACATTTGATTTGTTTTACCTCTCGATTAATGGAAGCCATATCTTGCAGTAAAGCAGGAGCTTGAACTGTTTTTTTTTTTTTTTTTTTTTTTTGCTAAAAAGCTGCAGGATTATTCCCAATCAGGGTTTTCTCTTCACCTTTTCTAGGTGATTTTCTTTCAGGCTTTCTAAAGTTTCTTCTTTACTGACATCCAGGCAGTATAAATTCTAGTCAGTAAGTAGATTTACTAAAACTGTTAGTGTTACTGACCCTTATATCTGTTTCTTTTTTTCACACTAGAAGAGATGAAATTAAACCATTGATCAGTATGCAGCCATCTTGGGAGTTCCTGTGGGGATGAATTTTATCACCTAACACCAGTCAATAAGGAAAACCTATCCAAATATTAGAGGTATGCCACCACATGTAATTCCTCACAGTACAGATGTATTAAGGACATATTTCATCACACTGCAACAATCAAGGTAAATAATGTACTCTGATGTGATACATGCCCCACATGCAGCATGGTTTGTGACTGCCTGCTGTTGTAAAGCATGCTATGTAGGTGTAGCTAAAATACCAATTAAGCAAACCAAAATATAAGCAATTTGTATAATACTTTGGTTAAACATTTTATGACTAAGACTAAGGTAACATCCCATAAATTCAATGTTTTGGTTTTATAGCTAAAATATTAGATTGGCTAATGAATATGTACTTTAAATCTGAAGTACAATGTTAAATTAAGGTCTACAAGCTGTATTAGCTTGAACACAAGTTCATTACTGTACTATTAACTAAAGATCAGTTGCAAAGATATTCTTGAGTCTTTCATGTTGTTGCAATTGGGATTGCAGCTTATAAAGTTAGTTTTCTGATTCTACAATGCATACTTTTTTCTTTAGTTACTTCTATGGCACTGTATTTACTACGTTTAATATTTTATTTGCTGAGAAGCTAACCAGTTACTTACTGATTGCACACATTTTGCTTCTGCTTATGATGATGTGATTCTGGTGGAGAAACAGTTTCTGGTAGAAAAATACATATTTTGATGTTTGCAGCAGATTTTAACATGGTGAAACAAAATGCAGCATGAGCAGTCTCTCAAGTTATTCTATAGACAATGAATAAAAAAATAGCTATATAAACTTGCATTCAAGTAAAAATTAACACAAGCAAAATGTAACACGTTACAATAATAAAATATATGGTGCTTAGGCATGCAATATAATAACACATGTATAACACTGGTAGTAGTTGTGTTCCACAGAGTGATCACTTCTGGGAAGAAGAATGCCATACACACATGTCTGTTAACCTAATACATGTTCTTAACGTTATCTTTGCTACTTAGTAAAATTGAAATGTAACTCTGTGGAATACAATATTTAGACTCTATCATTGTGGGGTTTTGTTCTTTTTATATTAATTGTTGTATGTTATATGTGAGATTTGACATTTGCTGTTTGTATTGCAAGATTTGTTATCTTTGGAGATATCCCCCAGGCATCCACTGAAAAGAAGCTTATCATGGTCCAGTCAGACTTTCTTAACAAATGCTAATGCATTAAAAAAACTCAAGTCATCTCAATGCCAGCACTACAGTAAAAAGTATTTGTGCACAAATGCCCACAGGTTACTACAAAAAATTAAATTTCAGAATCATATCTGCTCAGTGTCTAACATAAAATTTCTGGAATGAGTTTTATTTTCATTTTATTTTGTTTTTAAATTGTTAACCAGGCTAGAGCACTGTTCCATTTGGACCCATTTCAGTCTCAGCCTGGAGAAAACACAATAGATATATGACATTATATACAAACAGAATGACAAAATGCATTGTATAAATATATTATATAGAAAGTTAATATCATAGTTGTCTTGAGGGAATAAAAGCAATAGATAAATAACATTCTATAGAGAGTAACTAAAAAAACACGATATGTAAATGCATTAAATATAGAATGGCATCAAATCTGTTAAGCTGAAAGAACCACAATCAAAAATATTCACACTAAGTTTGTAGACAGAAGAAGGGAATAAAGAGGTTAAGTTATGAATAAAGAGATTACGTTATATGACCAGAGAGACAGCAGATGCATTTTCCTAGAGTTTTAAAATTTGCTTTTATTTGTGAACAGAAAATGGGGTAAGAAGACTGATATTTAAGAAACAAAGGGAGAGATTCCCAAACTCTGGGACCAAGGACTGAGAAAGCATGGTCTGTGCAGTGCAATGAAGCCTAATCTATAGCATTTAGAGGAGAGGACATGGATGATTATGATGCATTTTGGTGCATGTCTGAATAGTCTGGAGACTAATTGGAGGGAAGGTATCATTCTTGATTAGTTTAAATAGTTGAGGGGCAAGTAGAATGTCAGCACATTGTTTCACAGGTAGCCAGTTAACTTTTTCTGTGGTTTCACAGTGGTAATCTTTTTTAGCGGAGAGTAATGAATCTACAAATGGCATTTGAAATGGACTGAATGTTGGATAAATTTCTTAAAATAGCTGCAGCATTTAGCAGGAGACAGTATTCTAGCTGAGCCAGTAAGATACTTTTACCTATGGCATTTCAAAAGGGTCCAGATAGAAAGGTGGAGATCCTACTAGCCCACAATAGGAAAGAGTTGATTGTTTGGGTGTATAGTCCAGGTGGAGTTGGAAATGTAGGAAGGGGTCCAACCAAACCCATAGATTTTAAAATGAAGTGACATTATTAAGATGATCAAGGATTTTTAGAGGAGTGGTGAGAGGGAGAAGTGAGTATTTTCCTAGGGCCAAAAACATTGTTTTTGTTTTAGAGGAGTTGAGAAGTAATTGATTATCACTGACTCATTGAATAAGGGCATGAAAATCATCCTGAAGTTCTAGTTCAAGAGACAAGGCAGAATGGTTGGAGTGGAAAAGGACTGTGTCATCAGCATAAAGCAAGACAGGAAGATGGGGTAAGTCAAAAGAAAGTATGTTAATGTAGATAGAAAAGAGAAATGGTGCCAGAATAGATCCTGGGGGATACCTTTCTGCAGAGAGATTGAAGCAAAGGTCAATTAATTGAAATTAACTGAGAAATAGCTGTTAGAGAGGTCATTTTTGTACCAGGGTTGTGTGTCATCACTGATGCCTATTTTGATGAGATGGTCTACAAGAACTGAGTGATCAATAATTTCATAGGCTCTAGTAAGGTCAATAAAAATTGCTCCAGTAGTTAGGCCTTTGTCCATTATAATAAGAATGTTGTCACTGAGTGTCCAGATAGCTGTGGATATACGGCGACTAGACCAAAAGTCATCCTACTTTTAAGAGAGAAGGGATATTGGTTGATGTATTGAGTGAGCTGCACACAAAGTGATTTTTGCAGAATCTTTCCTAATGTAGGGAGAACAGAAATGGGCCAAAAGTCTGTTGAAATAGAGGTTTTGGGTTACTTAGTGAGAGGCTTTACAATGGCATTGTATATTAGGCATAGTAAGAAGAGTAATTCACATGTTGTAGATTTGTTTCACTGAGGTTATGATGTTGTCTCTGAAGTGATAAATAAACCATGCGTGATGGTTGTCAGTACTAATGTGGCTATCAGATTTAATCTGTTCGGGTAGAGGGTAGATGTCTTCAGATGTGATAGTTCTGAAGTAGAATGAAGGGATTTATGGAGAGGAGGCAAGAGTGTCAGATTCAGTTTGGGATTAGCTAGAGAATGTGCTTGCTGAAATGAGAAAAGAAATCAAAGGCAGAAAGTTGAGAGAATGTGGAATTCGTGGAAGGAAGGAAGGCTTTTCCTTCCTGTAAAGATGGTTGACCTCTTTCCAGATGTTTTCAGGTGATAGTATGATCTCATTCAGTGACTTTTATGATGAATAGCTTGCTTAGCAAGGTTGTTTAGTTGGGTGTAACACTATTTACAGTTGGAGGAAGTGCTTTCTATGAATGTCATGCCTTGTCTCTGAATTTTAGAAGAGCTTTAAGCTCATAGGTTAACCAGTTGTTAGTTTTAGGTTTGTATAATTTTTGGATTAGCTGATATATAAGGCGACCCTTATGTTCCAGAAAAAATAGCAGGCAAATATGTTTTAAGAATTAAAAAAAATTGCTAACCAGAGTTAATTTATTAAATCAGAATGGGGGGGTGGGGTCACAGCTGAGCTTATATAGTAATTATAAACAGTTTGAATCAAAATCCAAACTTCTCCAAGCACTTGCCAAGTGGAAGGGAAAATAGATGAAGAGTGTAAAATGTCACTTGCAGTTTTGTAAGCCTTAACAAGGTCAGGCAGATGGTTGGAATAGACCTTCCACTTACATTTGAAACAATATAGCAAAAGGGCTGCAGCAGCGAGTAACTTGTGCAGTTACTTAATTATTTGTAGGACCCTGACAAATCCTGCACTTGCTCTGTTCAAGTGTACCATAAAAAGAAAAAAAATATTCCAGAGTTGTTCAGGATATAATGGGTTTCCAGTACCACAAGGGTAGCCTCAAATCAAAGTGGGGTTTGGCCAATCAGACTTAATTGAATAAATCAGAATGGAGGGCCCACATCTGAGCTTATCTAGTTATGATAAATAGTTTGAATGAAACCCAAAAGTTCTCCACACACTTCTCAAGTGGAAGGGAAAATAGATAAGTATTCAAATAGTCTGTGCACAATAGCACTTTAATGAAAGGCTGTATTCTGAGGTGATTTGCATATCCTGTTTTTCTTCCTAAAAGGTGATCATTCCATGGTGGTTCCACTACACTTTCCTTTTTTCAACTCACCATGGAGTAGATGTACCAAGTGCAAGTGGACATTTCCTAACCAGTTTAAGAGTTCAGGAAACCGTAAATCAGCCATTTGATTGTTCAGCTTATCTAGTACCAAGTTGCATCCCTTTCAGTTCAGGCTTAGACTTGTTAGATACATATATGTGCACAAACAGCTGCTCCCTCCTGTGCTGAATAGCACCAATGAAATGCTCATAGTAGGCAAGTTTGAGAGTCTCAAACCCCAGACTGCAGTTAATGGCTTATCACCTTAATCCACTATGCCATATGCTAGACTACCTGTTCCCTGATTACAATACAGTAACCAGTGTTACAGGCATTATGCATAGAGGAACAAGACTGGAATACTTAAAAGGAAAACTATAGTAAAGATAAAAATAGTCTGACAGCACCGAAGGGTATGGCTAATGTCTTGTAGTCTAGCGTATGCTTCCCTCAGCTTCCATATGCCTTCTGTGTTACTGTCAAATCAGGTAGCCAGACAGTTCTCCTGTATCAGCCAAGACAAGGGATACTTTTATCTAGTGGGCTTACCCAAGTTAATAAGCAAAGAAAAAAAACTACGTCATGGAAGAAAACACATATCCATTCTGTATATCAGGTCTGCCAAGATGGTACGTGTGGAAGCAAAGGCCGTTAATTTGTGGTATAAGACACATGATCCACTTCAAACATGATATTTTTCTACAGTCTCCATGTGAACCTTAGCACAATGCAAAAGACACCTTTGGGGCACAAAATACGTAATGGATATCTGTGAACATAAGGAATACGGTGCAGTACACCAGCCCTGAAAAAACAGTATTTCTTTGTGAACAACTGTTTGAAAATGCTATCTGTCTGTGGTACAAAACTTAAAATACAAAATAAAGGCAAAAGGAGGCACTAAACCACTTGAATATTTTAATAAAATGGACAGAAAAAACAGTAACATAAAGCGTCTTTCATCCGATCAAGTGACTGGACTTCTTCAGACAAAATGTACGTATGTAGACAAAGTATATAGAGTCAATGGGAGGTATAATTGTGATTCAAAATCTGTGATTTACCTCGCACAGTGTCAGGCTTGCCTGGTGTACTATATTGGGAAGACCGATAGAAAACTGAAGGAAAGGGTGTATGAACACACCTATAGTATTAGTAGGGCTATGACCAAGAACACTTTGGCAAGACACTGCACTAGTTACCCTGGTCATATGTTTCATTTTAGGGTTATTGAGCAGATTGTTTCCAATATTAAAGGGGCCTTTTTCTTTAATGCTTGAAAAACAAGAGGTGCTATCGCAGTTACGCCTTGATTCTAGTAGAAAACCAGGGTTGAATGAAGTTATTTCGATAGCTTGTATTTTAAAATTGAGAAGCCTTACAAGATGAATTACTTGATTGTTTAAATATAAAGAGATGTAAAATCTAAAGTATAAGTTGCAATTAGTATTGTGTTTTATACTACTAAGTGATATGATTTTGTTTTTCATGGGGGTTTAACTGCCTTGCATGATGACATAACCCTATGTTATTGTTATTAATGCAATAAATATATGATGTAGGGCTATAATATTTAGGTCAGTATTGGTACTAGTATTGTTATTATTATTAATTCTTAGGCTAGTATCATTATTATTAATTGTTTTGATTTGAATTGCCCTTAAAATTCTAGAGAATCATCAGATAACCTATGTAGAAGATTCTATAGGAATGAGAAATTATTGGGTAGGGTGTGAACTATGTAAATCCATTGTAAGTTTTATACATTCATACATACATACAAATGTTTCAAGCATGGGCATTAAAGCCCTTCTAGCTTGCCAATATGCCAAAACACTTGTTCCCATAATAAATGTCCGGGCTGTTCTTAACAATATCTAAACTAGTACTTGCTTTAATGTAATTTGGTAGTCTGTTCCAAGCATCAGCTACTCTGTCAGAGAACCAATTAGTACATTTCTCATTCCTATAGAATCTTCTACATAGGTTATCTGATGATTCTCTATTACTTTTTGATAACCCCAAACATTCCCAGAGGTAGTTATCCCTAAATGCCTTATACACCTGAATAAGATTTCCTCTTAAATATCTGTAAGAGATACTGTACAAGTTCAGATATTTTAGTATTTCATAATAACTTAGATTTTCACATCCATGGATGCCCTTGGTATATTTCCGCTGTACTCTTTCCAGTTTATTCATGCTTGTTTTCCTATAGGGTTTTCATATGGGTCTAATGTAACTAACAAACAATGACTTCATTATGTTTGATTTCCTACACTTTATAAATCTTTTTATACAACCTATAGTTCTATAACTGTCATTAGTCAATTGGTTGATATGATTAGAAAAAACTCATAGCGGAATCTACCCATATACCCAGGTCCTTAAATGAGTCTACAGTTTCAATCACTGTGTGCTGTATTAAATATTCACCTTTCAGTTTATGTCTCCCAAATATCATATGCTTAGTTTTTGATGTATTTATCAACATATTATTCTCCTGTGCCCAGATGGTCAATTTAGTCAAATTATTTTGCAGACATGCCTTATCTGTAACACTTGTAATCAGTTTACCCAATTTCAGGTCATCAGCATATAGACTGTAGAACACCTCAGATGAAAAAGTAAGGTCTGAAAATTACTATCTAAACAAGTAAGGGCCTAGTACAGAGCCCTGTGGGACATCTTGACTGTAACTAAGGATTTCACCTGTCCAGTTGGTGTGTGATACTTGCCATGTCCTATTTGTAAGCCATGCAGCTATCCATCTTATCAACAGTACATCAATACCTAGTTGTACTAATTTATTGATCAGTGTTTTGTGCATGTCCCTGTCAAATGCTGAAGTTAAATCTATATAAATCACATCACAGCACAATTTTTCATTCATAGCTGTTATTATATTGTTATAGAACATCATGTTACAGGTGGTAATAGATCTATTTTCAACATATTATTATTTATTTATTTACATTTGTTGACTGGGAATGTCCGACTGGACACAGGTCCATTTTCAGCAGAGGCCCGGGGAGAAAAGCTCCAAAAATTAAAATATTACAGACATAGTTACAGATGAAAAATCCTAGCAATTAAAATATTACAAACATAGTTACAGATGAAGAACATAGTACATTCAGTAGATAACTAGCATCTGTTCCATCCACGAAGTCATAGCAGATATTAACAATTGTTACAATAACAAGTTACTGCCATATAATAAGTAGATAGGCATGGAAGTATCAGAGCTTGCTGTAATCAAAGGTAGTTTGTGGGATGGAAGAGAGGTAGAGGGTAGATGAAGTGGGAGAAGTTAGAGGGGAGAGTTACAAGGGCGAAGCCAGCATGGTTTTAGGTGCGCTTTAAGTAAAGCTTTGAAGTGGGTGCATGATGGTAGACAGGTTATTGTGGGGGGAAGGGTGTTCCATAATTTGGCTATAGCGCTGGAGAATAGTGCTTCTCCAGCTGTGTTATTGGCTCTAGTAACCTGTAATTGATTTTTGTTGCTGGATCGTAGTGGTCTGGTGGTGAGATAGGGTTGGAGTAGATACTGGAGGGATGGGACTGTTAGAGGATGGTTAACCGTGCTGATATTTGGTTTCAAGTCCCAACCTATCCAGTTCTGACAATAACTTATCCAGTATTACCTTCTCCATTATTTTTCCACAACATGAATGTAGACTTAAGGGTCTATATGATTCTGGGTTTGTCTTACTCCCCTTTCCCTTAAAGACAGGTTTAATAAGTGCATGTCTCCAATCTTGAGGAATCTCCCCATATTTATATGACCTAGTGAATAATAGATGTAATGGCAGTGTAAGTTCTTGCTTAAGTGTTCTCAAATCATTGTTACTTATTCTGTCTCCTCCCTGCACTTTGTTTGGATCCAGTTTGGACAGTTCTTTTTCAATATAATCTAATTTGATTCCAGTGTCTGGAGTTACCTGGATATCACTAGGAAAACTTACCACTTCTTTTGTGGAGCCAAACTGTTTTGCATAAGATTTTGTGAATATATCTATAATCTGTTGTGTCTGAGAATAAAATTTAGAATCTGCACACAGTTTGTCAATTTGTGTATCTTTACTCCTTCCACATCTTATGTATCTATAAAAAGGTTTCCTATTATGCTCAATATCTTTATATACATTTTCTTCAAATTTTTCTTGATCTTGTCTAACACTATGCTTAATCTGTTTGTCCAACTCATTTATTTCAGTTTTCAAAGTTGTAGTTCCACCTCTCTTCCATTTTTTATATTTTTTGTCTCTCACCTTAATTAGGTATCTTGTTCTTAGGGAAATATACCCCCCTGATGTTACATGCCTAGATCCTGATGTTAAATATTTTTTTTTGATTTTTTGCACTCAATTTCTCTTTCAAAACTTTCTACATTCCATCTGCAGTTTTTCCACTGAACACCTCACTCCAGTTAGTTTTATATAGCAACTTTTTTGCTTCCCTATAATCTGTAATTAACTTTCTGTGCACTGGCTTAGATTTCAGTTTGACAGAATTATCTACCAACAAATTAACCTTTATGACCCCATGATCACTGCACATCAATGGTGGTAAAACTTGGCTTGACATTACAGTACTCTCTTTAGGAACGCAAACAATATCTAGTATATTCCGTCCCCTGGTAAGTTTTTTTTACAGTCTGAAGCATTTTTTGTTCCTGAATATACTCTGTGAATAATTTATTTACTAACGTTGTTGAATCAATATTATTCTAGTCTGTTTCTGGTAAATTTAAGTCCCCAGCTAATAGTATTCTTCCCTCCTATGTTTCATGTAAGAAATTTATGAATTCCTCTAGGTCATCTGCAATTGACTTTGGTGGTCTGTACACTACAGCAATTGTTATATGTTCCAGGGTTGTCTTTATTGTCACAGTTACACAGTCTATAGTATTGGTATTATCATTGAACATGTAATAATCACAAGTCTCATAGCTATCTTTAATGCCTATCATAACACCTCCACCTGATTTTTTGTTAGAATGTCTGTTACAGTAAAAACATTTATACCCTGACAGAACTGGTTTCCAGTCATTATTCTTTAACCATGTTTCACAAACTATAACAATATCATTCTTGTGGGAATGTAGCAAATTTTCTAATAAAAACACTTTATTATTAATGATACTAGCATTAACAACCATCAGATATGCATCAAATGTTGCTATCTGTGAAATGTTACATTTTTGACCTATTGTTATATATATTACTTATATGTTTTAAAATTGTTATGCCTTTTAGAAGGTTTATTTACTTAGTTAACTAATTAATTTGTTAATTATTAGAGAGTGTGTGGGTATATTTGATTGGCGAATTTATTGTGAGCAGGGAAATGAATACGTTTTTAAACAACAGAATTGCTGCTTGATTTTGTCTGAAGAAGTCCGGTCACTTGATCGGGCGAAAAGCTCTTCACGTTACTGTTTTTACTGTCTGTTTTATTAAAATATTCAAGTGGTTTAGTGCCTCCTTTTGCCTTTATTTTGGATTTTAGTTGTTTTACCTGTTTTTTGAGTTTTGTGGTACAAAAATTGTTTACTCACTGTGATGAAAATGCTAGCGGTCTGTAGTAGAAAAATTGTTTACTTACTGTGACCCTTCACTGGCTGAGTGAAACGGAGCACAGACAAATGAAAAAGGGCCAGAAATGAGCTAATGGTAAAAAAAACTGCACAAATGATTTATGTGGCACAGAAAATGAAATGGCACATTTATAAGGCATGAAACACTTTATTAATCAAAGGAGTAGAACAAAAATGCATTATTAAGCAAACGAAAGGCACAAACTGCATTATTAATTAAATGAAATGTTCGAAACCATGATATTTGATAAAACTAACAAAACTATTCATAAGGGGCTCAGAATTATCTTTGGTTTGCATAACGAGCATGTTTAAAGTATAACAAGCACAAGAAAAGTGCATTGAGCATGATAAGATATTAAAAGGGCATAACGAGTATGATAAAAGGCCAACATTGAGCTTAAAGAGGAGGGCCACTGCATGTTTTTAGTAAAAGACCGTGTTTGAGCACAAACTACTACTTCGTATTGGCCGAAGCCATTCAAAGCATAACTAGAGTTGTTTGAAGTATCTCACATTGTGCAAAGTGTTTGCAGAGTGTGTGCTTTATTAAGGTGCAGTTATTTCAAAGAGTTTGCTGTGTGCAAAGTACAGTCATATTGCAAAGTGCAGTCAAAGTACAGCCATTTTGAAAAGTTTCTTGTGCTGTGTGCATTTATTCACAGAAAGCATCCATTTCAGAGTGTTTCTTACACTGTGCAGAGTTATTTCACAAAGTGCAGCCATTTTGAAAGATTCTTGTGCCTTATACAGTTTATTTGCAAAGTGCATTAATTTCGAGGTGTTTCTTACTCTGAGCTTCTTCTGCTGTGCACAGTTTATCACAAAGTACAGTCATTTCAAAGTATTTCTTACACTGACAAGTAACGGTTTCACAAAGTACAGTGATCTCAGAGTGTACTTGTGCTATGGAGTACTTATTTGACAAAGTGAAGTTATTTCAGAGAGTCTGTTGTGCTATTGGGCATAATTACAAGTACTAGCATAAAGTTCTGGCATATATATTTATGTGTGTATGTGCATTTTGCAGACCAAGTCAAGATCATAATATAGCAGAAAATTGGAGTATTCAAGCAGGAATATGATATGTTCATAGAAGCAGCTTTTTCTGACAAAGATGCACATACAAGGGCATTCATTTTGCTTTACTTAGCTGGGTCAGAAGCTATTGAAAAAAAGCAATAATTTGTGTCGTATGCACCAGAAGTATATGCAGGAGAGGAGGCAAACCATCATATTGTCATACAGGCTGAATCAAGGGAAGATGCTGAGTGCTTAAAATGTAAATTTAGAGAATTGTACAACCCCCCCCCCCCCGAGACAAATGTTACATTAGAGAAGCACTTATTTTACACATGAGACTAAAAGCCAGGTAAAACTTTTGCAGCTTGTATCACTGACTTGAGAAATAAGGCTAAAGAGTGCAAATTTAGTGACTTGAAAGAGTTAATAAAGAACAGGCTTGTGTGTGGTGTTGATAGCACTGCAGTGAGAAATATTTTGCTTCATGACAGTGATTTAATGTTAAGCAGAGCTATATAAATTTCTCAAAACCATAAGCTCATAGAAAGGCATACAAGTATGCTTAAAAGTGATAAGAGCATGGCTTCAGCAGCCTCTACAGCAAATGTAGACAGCATGCAACACGTGGCAAGCAGAAACAGGCCTAAGCACATGGCAGCAGCAATCCCTGCAGGTGTGGCAAGGAAAACCCAGAGCTTTCTAGCATGTTCCAAGACTAGCTTAGTGAAAGAAGTGTGGTCAGTATAGTATATATGAATAAGTCTGCAAAACCCAAATCAAGTCTTATTGTCATAGAGCCCACAAGCAAGCTAACATCATCCTTAATCAACACCTCTAGAACCCTTCCTCAGCATGCTCCCATCTCTTCCTCCCCTAGCATCCCTTGCCCCCAACCTCCACCTTTCTCTATCAATCCCATCTCTATATCCACCATAAAAAAACTTCTCCTAAAATTAAAACCTGGTTCTAATGCCCCTGATGAAATTCCCTCCTACTTCCTAAAAGTAGCTGCAGAAGCCATTGATCTCCCTATCAGCATCCTAATTAATTGGTCTATCTCAGAAAGCCAGCCCCCCCCCCCCCCCAGCTGTGGAAGAAGGCCTTTATTATTCCTCTCCATAAAGTGGCAATAATAATGATATCCCAAACTTTCACCTTATCATCATGCTAGCCCCTATTTCTAAGCTACCTGAAAAGTGTGTACACCAACAACTCTTACCCCACCTCATCAATAATCAGCTCCTTACCCCCACACAACATGACTTTAGACCAGGTCATAGTACCTCCACTGCCTTCCTCTCCTTCCTATAAATAATCAACAAAGCCCACAACTCTGGCCACTTTGTATCCACTCTTTTCCTCGACCTCTCAAAGGCATTTGACACTATTTCCCACAGCCTCCTTCCCACCAAACTCTTTAAACTTAAACTATCCCCTTCCTCTACCCAGTGGTTCTCAAGCTATCTCACAAACAGGCAAGAAGCAGTTAAATGGAAAAAAGCTACCTCACTCTTCCTTAATACATCCACAAGCGTCCCCCAAGTTTCCATTCTAGGCCCCCTACTATTCAACATATTCATAAATGATTTCTGCCAAGCCATTCCTAACTCCAGTTTCATCCAATATGCTGATGATTCTACTATAATCTGTTCCTCCCATTCCATCACAACTCTAAACAATCTAACACAAGCTGCCTTCTCTTCCACTGAACAGTGGATGCTCAACAACCTTCTAGCCCTTAAGGCAACCAAAACAAAACTTATGTTATTCAATGCATCCAAAACCTCTTCCCTAGATAAACAATCCTTCATAATTACCAGCAATAATAATACCACCCTAGAACTAGTCTCTGACACAAAATTACTAGGAATTATCATTGACAATCAACTAAAATTTGATAAGCATTGTAAAGATTGGGGAAAGATGGGCGAAGGCTGCCAGCCTAGTCAAATAGAACTTGATACATAATTCTATTATTTGTATAATAAATGTAAAATACAGGCTTGTGTTTTTAAATGAAAGAAAACACTGTAAAATGTGAACTTCAAGATTGTTGCAACATTGCCATCTGCTGTAAGGAAAATCAAGCCAAGCATTTCAAATGTTCTTTGAAGTTACAATTATCTAAAAAAATGGTGCTGAAGCATCTAGCTGAACACATTCTTTCTATTTTCTTAACTTAAGGAATAATCGTTAGAGTTTGTTGTTTGTTTATCTTTTCGGCTTTTCCCAGTTAGGGGTTGCCACAGCGGAACTCCGGTCCGCTAATGATTGGCAGTAGATTTTTATGGTGCCGAGTTGCCAGCCCGATACCCAACCTTTAGCGAAGGCACACCCATTCACGCATGTCTTTCGGAGGCCACTCGACCTCAGGGAGGACATGCAGACTCCACACAGAAGGCACTCCAGCCAAGAATCGAACAGGAGAACATCTTGCTGTGAGGAAACAACGCTACTGCTGTACCACCATGGCTTTCAATTGTTAGAGTATACATGTGAAATGTCTTTTATTTTTTGTAGTTTCCTGAGAAGGTGTTAGCTTGCTAAATAATGCAGTTTGTTTGCCTGGGAACTCCAGATTAAGTGTCAAGATGATGCAATGTGAATACTGGAAAAACCTATCTGTCAAAATGATGCAATTTGGGAGGGCCTTAGCAGAGCTGTTTGTTAGTGTTTTAAAAACTATTGTTCATTGAGAGACTGAAAGCATTTGTCTTGGACCATCAACAACCCCAGTACTGCTTATGCTCTTTATATGTATGTAAGTAAGATTATAGCACTGTATTTTCTCTTAAGAATAGCTAAAGATTAGAAAGTTAGATTAAGTGTTTTTTTTTTACATCAGATCTGTCCTACTGTATTGTTTTACATTTCTGTGTGATCTCTAAACTCTTAGATATCTCTGTGGTGTAGGAGTATTGTCTTGTGTTTTAATTATTTATTATTAAATATTTTAAAAACCTTTAACTGTGGCTGGTTTGTGTAGAGAAGTAGGCTCTAGAGTACATTGCATATTTATAGAGTTCATTGTAACAGGCCACTCTAATAAGCCTTAGACTGACTAGTCACATTACCAATTGGATAATAATATTGCACAGTAATAATTGGACACCCTTTCAAGGGCCTTTGGGTAGCTGATAATTGTTAAGCTGGTTGTGGCAGTAATTGCTGCCATATAGTCTGGGTAAAGGGGCACAGCTGGAGAATCTGTGTCAGCCTTTTCCAGGAGTGCCTGTGAAGTTGTATAAATACTTATTTCAAAGTGTGGGTGTGTGTCAGCTACCTGGGCAGGGACATGAAGCACTGGTTGGACAGAGAGGGTACTGGAGGATAACTTGCCAGCTAGGCTGAGATCTGGACCCTATAGCTGTGCCAGTTGGGAGTCTTATTGAGGACCTAGAGAGCAAGGGAGCAACCAGCCCCAGACTGACTGTGATCTCTGTGTGCACTTAAAGGAAATTGTACTTTACTGTGTGTATTTGTTATCCTATCCTCTTCTATGAGACGACCTCCCTGGTGTTAGTGGTGAGGATTAAGGCTCCTTGATTGCTGGGCCAGGGCACTGCCATCACATTGTGGTTTGCAATGGTGGGATCAACTTCACATACTAATTAACTTGTAGTGGTGTGGGTAGAGTGAATCATGTAGCTTATGTACAGTGATCTCTGAAGGTGTTTTGCACTCTAAATCAGCCATGTAGTGTATACTCAGAGTTCAGATCACAATTGTTTTATTTCTTTTGTTAGCTTAGTTAGTCAGGGTGAGCAGGCAGCATGTCAGCACAGGAGTATGGAAAGCTGACAAGGAGCCAGCTGGTGGAGATGTGCCAGGCTAGGGGACTGGTGCATGGAAACCTGACTAAGGCAGACCTGATTGCAGCCTTGGTTACAGCTGCATCAGAAAACAGCATCCAGGAAGACAATCAGACTGGCAGTTGAGATACAATATCCTTGGAGAATGGACAGCTCAACCTTTCTGCGAAGGACAATCAGACTGGTAGTGGAGATACAATATCCTCAGAGAATGGACAGCTCAACCTTTCTGCAGTGGACTTAAAAATCCAGCTGGAGCTAAAGAGACTTGAGTTGGAGGCCAGGCGTTTGGGGATATAAGCCAAAGAAAAGGAATGTCAGAGGAAGCATGAGAGGGAAATGCTGACTCTTTTCCAGACTCATGGAGGTAATGGGAAAGGGAGTAACTGGACCCCAGAAGCACAACATGTCAGTAAATTTCTTCCGCAATTTAAAGATAATTTTGATAGTTTCATTCACATGTTTGAAAGGGTATGCGAACAGTATAGTGTTGACCAAAGGCTCTGGGTACGGTTCCTGACCCCCTTCCTCCATGGGAAAGCTGTAACTTGCATATCACAAATGCCTGACTCTGTTTTGATTATACTGCTGTAAAGAAATGCCTGTTACAATGTTTTAAGCTAACACCTGAAATGTATAGGAAAAAGTTTTGTGAGCATAGACGCAAGGCAGATGAAAATGTATGTGACTATGTTGTTAAACTGAGCACTTATTTTCATAGCTGAGTGAGTGGATGTCAGGTCATCACTTTTGAAGGGCTGGAAGATCTTTTGCTGAGGGAACAAGCCCTTAGCACTTTGCCTGAGGACATGAGGCTCTAGTTAGCTGATGGACAATGTGCTACTTCAGATGACTTGCAGAAGAAGGGAGACCTATACCTGGCCAGCAGGGCAGCCCTGCACAGGAAGGGGACCCCCAGTACTGCTCATTGGTCTAAAGGAACCCATGGTGGGCAACACAGACTGCCCCAACAGAATCTGCCAGTAGCAGGGGAAGCTACTAGTCCAGGTACACATCCAGGAGCTAGGGTTAAATGTTTTGAATACAACCAGTGGGGCCATGTGGCATACAGATGTACATGGAGGCAAGGTGGGGAAACAAAGGTGAGGGAGCCAGTAAGGGGGGAAAGACAAAATGCCAATAGTGGGTTGTCTTGAGACAACAGGGGTATGGAACTACCATCCTGCAGATGTCCTGAGAGGGAAGGATTTGGATGAGGCAGTCCCATGTACTTATGCAGTTATACACAATGAGGTTAGGGGACAAGCATGTGGGTCTGGTAGCCTGGGGGAGACCAGACAGACTGCATACTTGCAGCCAGGACTGCTGAGGCGGTTGCTTAAGGGACTGAGCTATGCTGTAACAGTGAGGCTGAATGTGAGCCCCATCTGCTTGTGGGTACCGATGTTCCCAAGGACAGAATAACTGCAAAGGTAGAGGTGAGTAGTAGTACCCAGGCAGACAGTGAGGCACCACTGTTAGAGGATGCCAGACTTCCTGTGGAAAGGGAGCTGGGAAGCCTTACAAGGAGAGAGTTGAGACAGGCTCAGCTGTCAGACCCTACATTGCAAGGCCTGAGGCAGGTAGCTAGGGAGGCACCTGATTCTTAAGGGAAGGGGGAATCTGTATACTGGGACAAAGGGTTACTACACAGAGAGTGGACCCCTGAGGGAGGGCTAGAAGGTGAGAGAGTACAGCAGTTGGTAGTGCCTAGAGCCTACCATCTGGTGCTTCTAGCCATAGCTCATGATATTCCCTTTGCAGGTCATATGGGCATAAAACATACAAAGAGGCATATTATGCAAAACATCTATTGGCCTGGAATTTCCAGAGATGTAACAGGGTACTGCAGGACCTGTGAGCAGTGCCAAAAGGTAGGCAAGGCAGGAGACAAAGTGAGAGCTCCTTTGATGCCTTTACCTGTGATTGAGGAGCCATTTCAGAGGGTAGCTATGGATATTGTGGGTCCTCTGAGTACCCCGAGTTCCACAGGGAAATATTCTAGTGGTAGTGGATTATGCTACACCATACCCTGAGGCAGTGGCTTTGTCCTCCATTTAAGCAGAGAAGGCAGAAAATGCTTTGTTAGAGATTTTCAGCAGGATGGGTTTCCCAAAAGAAATGCTGACTGACCGAGGTGCCATTTTCATGTCAGACCTGCTGGCTTGTCTGTGGAAGTCCTGTGGGGTGAAGCACATGAAGACCACCCCTACCATCCCCAGACTAATGGTCTTGTTGAGAGGTTGAACTCTACAATCATGTCCATGCTATGGGCATTTGCAGATCAGTTTAAGAGGGAGTGGGACAAATATTTGCCCCATCTGTTGTTTGCTTACAGAAAGGTTCCCCAGGAATCCACAGGTTTTTCACCCTTCGAGTTGCTGTGTGGGCATAGGGTGAGAGGACCTCTAGATTTAATTTGAGATGAGTGGGAAGGTGAGTGTGAGTCTCACAAGAAGTCTGTTGTGGCATACATCCTAAACCTTAGGACAAGACTCAGGAAACTCATGGGCTTGGCCCAGGAGAACCTGGCAGATGCCCAACAACAGAAAAAGGTGCGGTATGACAGGAATGCTTGAGCTAGGTAATATGCTGTGGGGCAGCAGGTAATGGTTCTCATTCCTGTCAGACACAACAAGCTGAAATCAGCTTGGGAGGGACCCTACAAGGTGGTAAGAAAGGTAAATGATGTTAATTACATGGTGGAAGTGCTAGGCAGATGGCAGGGGCACAAATTGTACCATGTTAATATAATGAAACCTTACCATGATAGGGAGGCCCTTGTGCTGAGCATTTACAGTGGATTGCAGGAGGAGTCTGAGGGAAATCTGGGGACTGATCTCCTCAGTGAGGCTTGGGCTGACACCTCAGTGGAAAGGGTAGCAATGTCCCAACAGCTATCTCCTACCCAGGTTCGAGAAATCCAAGCAGTGTAGCAGGAATTTTGGGACATGTTCACTTGGAAACCAGGTGGATACAGGACCCCAAAGGCCTATTAGGCGGGCCCCTTATAGAGTGCCTGAGAGAGTCAGACATACTCTGATGGAGGAGGTACAGGAGATGTTGGAACTAGGGGTGATTCAAGAGTCCAACAGTCCCTGGGCCTCACTAGTGGTGTTGGTGCCAAAGAAGGATGGCAGCACCAGGTTCTGTGTGGATTACTGAAAATTAAATAGTCACACAGAGTCAGATGCTTACCCCATGCCTAGGACAGATGAGGCCCTAGAGCAACTGGGTGGGGCTAAGTATCTTACAACCATTGATCTTACCAAGGGTTACTGGCAGGTGCCCTTGACTCCCAGGGCTAGAGAGAAGTCAGCCTTTGTGACTCCTTTTGGCTTGTATGAGTTCACAAAGACACCCTTTTGGATGAAGAATGCCCCAGCAACTTTCCAGAGGCTGGTGGATAATATCCTAGCAGGAGCAAGAGGGTCTGCCCTTGCTTACCTATATGATATTGCCATCTACAGCCATTCCTGGCCAGAGCACCTTCAGCATGTCATGGAGGTGCTGGGCAAACTACAGAGGGCAGGGGCTGACCATTAAGCCGAGCAAATGAAAGGTGGGTATGGCAGAGGTTTCCTACCTAGGACATAGAGTGGGGAGTGGTAAGATAAGGCCAAAACCTGCCAAAGTGGAAGCTATTCAGGCATGACTTGCACCTGTTACCAAAATGCAGGTGAGGGCATTCTTAGGGATGGCAGGGTAGTACAGAAAGTTTGTCCCCAGTTATAGTACCATAGCTGCTCCCCTCACAGACCTGACAAGGAAGAACAGGCCAGATAAGGTAGTGTAGACCCTAACATGTGAGCAGGCACTGCAGAAGCTTAAAGAAGCTTTAGGAGGACTGCCTGTGTTAGCCAATCCAGATTACAGCAAACAATTTGTTGTGCAGGTGGATGCTTCAAACCATGGGGTGGGGGCTGTACTTAGCCAGATTTCTTCAGAGGGGGAAGAGCACCCAGTGGTTTATCTCAGTCGTAGGCTCCAACCCAGGGAGGAATGCTATGCAGCTGTAGAAAAGGAATGTATAGCCATAGTGTGGGCACTGCAAAAACTTCAACCTTATCTGTATGGAAGAAAATTCAGTGTAATGACAGATCACAACCCTCCAATATGGTTAAACAGAGCCAGTCAGCAAAATGCCAAGTTGCTAAAATGGAGTCTGGGGTTGCAAGCATATGATATGTCAGTGCAGCACCGCAGTGGGAGTAGCAATGCCAATCCAGATGGGCTCTCAAGACAGGGAATGGGGTGAGGTACATCCAGATAGACCTAACCCTCTTAAGCTGCGTTTCTCAAGGGTCACTTGAAAAACTAGCTTGAGTTCTCCAGGAGGGAAGAGATGTGAAGATTGGGGAAAGATGGGTGAAGGCTGCCAGCCTAGTCAAATATAATTTGATGCATAATTCTATCATTTGTATAAATTAATGTAAAATACAGGCTTGTGTTATTAAATGAAAGAAAACACTGTAAAATGTGAACTTCAAGATTGTTGCAACATTGCCATCTGCTGTAAGGAAAATCAAGCCAAGCATTTCAAATGTTCTTTGAAGTTACAATTATCTAAAAAATGGTGCTGAAGTGTCTAGCTGAACACATTCTTTCTATTGTCGTAATTTAAGGAATACTTGTTAGCATATAGATGTGAAATGTCTTTTATTGTTGTAGTTTCCTGAGCAGGTGTTAGCTTGCTAAATAATGCAATTTGTTTGCCTGGGAACTCCAGACTAAGAGTCAAGATGATGTAATGTGAATATTGGGAAAACCTAGGTGTCAAAATGATGTAATTTGGGAGGGCCTTAGCAGAGCTGTCTGTTAGTGTTTTAAAAACTATTGTTCAGTGAGAGGCTGAAAGCATTTGTCTTGGACCATCAATAACCCCAGTACTGCTTATGCTCTTTATGTATGTAAGTAAGATTACAGCACTGTGTTTTCTCTTAAGAATAGCTAAAGATTAAGAAGTTAGATTAAGTGTTTTTCTTTGAAATCAGACCTGTCCTACTGTATTGTTTTAAGTTTCTGTGTGATCTCTGAACTCTTAGATATCTCTGTGTTGTAGTAGTATTGTCTTTTGTTTTAATTATTTATTATTAAATATTTTAAAAACCTTTACCTGTGGCTGGTTTGTGTAGAGAAGTAGGCTCTAGAGTACATTGCATATTTATAGAGTTCATTGTAACAGGCACTCTAATAAGCCTTAGACTGACTAGTCGCATTACGATTGGATAATAATATTGCACAGTAATAACTAGACACCCTTTCAAGGGCCTTTGGATAGCTGATAATTGTTAAGCTGGTGGTGGCAGTAATTACTACCATATAGTCTGGGTAAAGGGGCACAGCTGGAGAATCTGTGTCAGCCTTTCCCAGGAGTGTCTGTGAAGTTGTATAAATACTTATTTCAGAATGTGGGTGTGTGTCAGCTACCTGGGCAGGGACACAAAGCACTGGTTGGACAGAGAGGACACTGGAGGTTAGCTTGCCAGCTAGGCTGAGATCTGGACACTATAGTTGTGCCAGTGGGGAGTCCTATTGGGGACCTGGAGAGCAAGGGAGCAACCAGCCCCAGACTGACTGTGATCTCTGTGTGCACTTAAGGGAAATTGTGCTTTACTGTGTGTATTTGTTATCCTTTCCTCTTCTATGAGATGACCTCCCTGGTGTTAGTGGTGAGGATTGAGGCTCCTTGATTGCTGGGCCAGGGCACAGCCGTGACAAGCATCTACAAGCAAATATAAAAAAAAAAAACATAAAAAAATTAGGTATGCTTTACCGCCACAGTCACTTTATCTCTCCCACCACCAGGATTACGTTAGCTAACACATACCTCTTCCCATCCCTTTTATATGCTGCATCAATCCTAACCAGCCTACAATCTTCCCTCAAAACAAAACTCTCCTCTTGTTATAACAAAATATCCAAATTTGCAGCAGGTCATAGAGCCTCTTCTCATCACTGTAATTCCCTTCACCAACTAATTTGGCTAGAATTACCAAGCTTCCTCACATATACCCAGCTCATCCAAGCACACAAACTCATTCATAACCCATCTCTCTGCCCCTCCCTAACAAGTACCTTTGAAATGCATAAACCAGATAGACAATCCTGTATACTGCTAGACGTGCAACCTTACTTTCCATACAGAGATGAGATGCTGATGGAAGATGATATAATTTTCAAGGGTCCAAAAGTTGTTATTGCTACTTCCTTACAACATGAATACATTCAGACTTTACATTGTGGCCACCCAGGTTCCAATTCTACCAAAAGAAGGGTGAGAGAACTAGTATTTTTGGCCTTCTTTAGCAAAGGACATTGATAACGCGCTTTCTTCTTGATCAGTGTGCAACAGCACTAAGCCACATTTGCAAAAAGAGCCACTTCAGCTGAGTCAAATTCCTGAATTACTTTGGTCAACAGTAGCCACTGACATATTCGAGTGAAACAGTCATTACTTAGTGTTACCAGACTCTTATTTGAACTGCTTTGAGATTGATTTGCTACCTAACCTAACATCCACTGCTGTTATTACTAAGATGAAAGATCATTTTTCATTCCATGGTAGTCCACGCAAAGTTTTTTCTGCCAGCGAGGTTTACCAGTCAATTGTTTCAAAAATTTGCAAAAGAGTGGGACTTTATCCATGTTACTAACAGTCTTCAATATCCTCAGTCAAACAACCTTAATGAACATGCAGTACAGAGTGCAAAGCAATTACTGGAAAGGTCAAAGCATGACAACACTGATATCTTCTTGAATTTACTCAGTCTCTGAAATATACCCCATGACAACCTACAAGGCTTGCCTGTTCAGAGACTTCTATCTAGGCAAACCTGAATAACTTTGTCTATCAGTTCTAGTGTGTTGGTGCCTAATGCTAAAAACAACAAGCAATCAAAGCCAAACTTTTTTTTCTCAAAAGTCCAGCTATGATAAAACAAGCAGATTTCTTTGTCAGTTAAAAGAAGGAGAGACAGTGAGGGTGCAAATGGCAAAAGGCTTTGATCAAATTGGTCAAGGTAGAGGTATATGTACTGAGCCAAGATCCTACTTAGTGGCATCTGAGGGTATAGAGTACAGGAGAAACTGAAGGCATCATCTTCCTGTATCAGAAATTATACTGCAGCATCGTACCTGTGATACAGACTCTAGATCTCAGAGCAACCTTGACAAAGTTTGTACCGAAAACATGTCGCATTATCCATTTCCATTCCTGATGATGTCCCAGTTGTCCCCAAAGTTGAACATTCCTTGAAGACAGTCCCTGTTGCTAGATCCAATTCTGACATTTATGGTACATGATCAGGTTATATTTCCAGACCTAGTGTAAAATACACAGCAACTTGGACATATTTGTTTTATATGTGTCTAATTTTGTATAATTGCATGTCAAATAACTAGTTCTGTATAACTGCATATCAAACGATCATTTCTGTAAATTGCATGTCATTGAATACTGTCATTTCATATAAGGACTATTTCTCAAAGAGGGAGGATGTAGATCAGAGTGTGTGTATGTACCTTTAAGAAGCATTTCCAGATGTAGCACTTGCATAGGGATACAGAGCTCATGCAGGCAGCAGTACCATTTTGAGAGAACAACCAGAGTGTTAACATATATGAGTGTGGTAGTCAGTCACCCCAGGATTCAGCAAATGTCCGTGCAGAAAGTTATTCCTGCATGGAAGGGACCATTCCCGTACAGCATGGCAGTGCGCCATGCATATTCATGAAGGCGCGCTACCGTGCTGTTAAACAAGCACAGCTCTGTCCATGAGTGCAGGGGATGTGTCTGAGAGCAGTGATCTCACAATACAGATGCCCCCTGTAAACCAGAATTGCCATTCAGCAATATAAAATGAGCGAGAATGCTCATAATACCCCCAATCCATCAGGGTAAGAAATCGTGTCAAAGCCATAAGGGACAATCATCCCACAAAGTAGAAAGTTGATAGAATAGTAGGTTCAGCATTAGCAGGGATATTCTGAAGAGTACAAATAATAAAACTCAACAAATAATTTTTTTTATACATGCGATAAAGTTTAAGCATAGCTGCGCGGGTGTGCCCATTGCTTAGCTATGCTTAGTCCAGCTTAAACAGCACAAGAAGTTAAATAGCAAGTGACATCCAACATAATCAATAGTGCAATAGTGTAGTGATTAGAGTATATGCTTTGCAAGCAGCCATTCCCCGTTCGATCCCCACTGCAACCAATTTGCATTTTAGATGTAAAAGCAGTACATAAACATTTTTATTATATAATTAGTTACTAAATAGCATATATTTGTTAACCAGAGTACTGTAGAAGGTCCAGATGTGAGATGTCAGTTTAATAAAGTTGTGAAACCTTCATATAAACACAAGTGCCTCATACAGTATAGTCACACATGAACAAATGTAATGAAAGCACATTGGGGGATGTTTGGGGACAGTAAACAAATTTATAATATGTAATGAATGATGAATCAATCCCATACAGCAGATAGTCTATAAAATAAAAAATAAGCAATGCCAAGCATTGCACAGCTCTGCTTACCAGGTGTAAGCATTGTGTAAATATGACTGCTAAGCAATGAGTAGCCCATCTAAGTGGATATGCCCATTGGTAAGCAGTGCTGAACCTCCCCCTTTAAGCACTGCCAACCTTAGCTAAGCAAGTTTGCCCGTAGCTTAGCTTAGCTCAGCATATTCAAAACCATCCAATCATGGCAAAGGGTGGGAAATCAACCATATTTAGACCCCGCAGGCTAAAGACCTACAGCTCATAACTGGTTTCAGCTTCCCACTGTAGGCAGTATGGCAGGTGTTGGTGAGGCCATACACTTCTATATGCAGCGCTGAGGCATACAGGAGTCCAAGGTCATGGTAGGACTCCTGGTAAAAAAACATGATGAGAGACTGCTGCAGGGCCAGTACCAGGGCTCCCAATATAAAGCGGAAGCCTGGGACCATCTCACCCATGATCTCACCAGTGCCGCTGGTATCCCTCGGACTGGTGAGCAGGTCCAGCACCACTATAACAACTTGAAACAGAGGAAGAGGGAGCTCTTGGATGAGTGGGTCCAAGAAGCAAGGCACAGGGTTGATGTCCCAGCAGTGTGCAAGTATTCATATCAATAACTGTTTACCAAAGTCCAGCGTGTGTTTGTGATGGATAGGTATGCCAAAGTAGTTTTCTATTCCCTTTACAGCTGCAGCTGAGCAGGCTGTGAATCAGGAACCCCATGCCAGTAGGTTGCAAAAGCTGTGTCTTGAGGCTGTTGAGTAACAATCCTGCTTGTAGTAGTCATACCAAATAAATGTAAAGTAGTAGAAAGTCACCTGGCAGTATAAAAGCTGTGTATGGGTTGTACTGAATAAACCAGACAATATGGCAGTAATAGTCTCACATAGGTGAAGTTTAAATAAAACTGTAACTGCCTGGCAATAAAGTTCTAAATCCTGGACTTGTTGTGTTTACTCTGGTATTGTATGGCATTTAGTGTTGCATTCTCTGAATAGTAATGTTGCGTTAACCCATGTTACCCACACTGTGCTACATAAAAAATATGTCTAGGAATATCTGTATAAGACTGTTGTAAGTACAAGGACAGATTGTACAACCAACAGAGACTTAGACAGAAAACACTGAAGGAGCAGACAGCAGTTTCTAAATAGCTCACAAAGATGAAACAGAAAATGTCATATTTTTAGCACACACAGCCATGGTTTGAATCCTTGGAGTTCATAGGTTCATAGATTGGTACTAGGCTATCAGCCCTAGGGCCTATACAAGCCTAGTCATAACAATTCCCCCGCTATTTCTTCCCACACTATTTACATCGCTGGACCCCTGTCTAACAGGGTGACTGACGTGATCCCCAGGGTGAATTTCCTTTCTCCCATCCAATCATCAAGGTTCCTTTTGAAGAGGGCCAAAGAGGCACTCTGCTTGACATGTATGGGCAATCTATTCCAGAATCTGGGGAGTCTCTGGGTCAGGAAACTATCCCTCCAGCATGTTTTGCTTATTGTGATGACAAGGTTTAGATCCCTGGAGCGTCTGGCTCTGAGGGATTGGGATTTCTTTAAGTGTAGCATGTCCAACAGTTCTGGGTTTGACATGGCCTTGTATGTTAAGCAGAGATCACCTCTGAGTAGACGTTATGCGACAGAGTATAGCTGGAGTTTTTTAAGGTGGTCAGCATAGGGCATCTGCTTTAGGCCTGTGATTCTTTTAGTGAGGTATTTCTGTGGCCTTTTCAGTTGTTGCAGATGTCTTGAGAGGTACATACCAAACGGGGCATTGTATTCTATAATGGGTCTAATGAGGAATGAGTACAGTGGGACAATGACCTCCTTTTTTCTGGATGAAAAGCCATTAGTGATGAGGTGTGCCACATAGAAGGATTTCCTGACTGTTGTTGCGATGTGGTTATCGAAGGTGAGTCCACTGTCCACCTGTGTCCCTAAGTCTCTTATCACACTTTCGGTGTTTAGTGTACTGCCACCTATATGGTAATTCATGGATGCATGTTTTTTCCCAAAGGGAATAACTATACATTTCTTGGCATTGAGCTTGAGCCCATGGCTCTGGCACCAAGCATCTGTTTCTGTAAGGCCCTTTTGTAGAGTATCCCCATCATTTGGGAATTCAATAATGGCTCCCAGTTTGCAGTCATCTATGAACTTTGTTAGCCAGAGTCCCTTAGTGTTGGCCTGTACTTCAGAGTGGCAGTAAGCTGTGTGCCTAATCATACCTCTCAATTGTACAGATTTTTGCAGAATGTCCAGATAATTGGCACATATTTTTGGCCTGTTCCTCTTTCTCCCTGGAAAATCACTGGGATGATCTCAGGACTGCAGTCACTAAATGTCATACATTTGAGTTTCAGACTTCTAATCCTTCAGAAAATGTATATTAAAACAAATCCTGTTACTCTAGCAATGCTCTAAGTTTATAAGAGCAATATTCAAAATATGTCCCTATTTGTACACCCATGCTGTCAAGCTTTATCCAGAGTTTGTGCATTAAGAGACTGAGAGGTATGTGCATAATTTTAACTAGGAATCTGGGAATACATGTAGAAACAGTCAGGTAGTGTTAACAAACATTCCCTCCACAGGTCTACCAGGTAAGAGAGTTAGAATTTAGCTATAAGAAAGTTGAAGTATACACTGTGTACAAACATACCACTGCCTAAATCAAGGCCATAGGGTATTGTAATAATACCTGTAGAGTAATGATTAGAGCAATGATTATTAAAGTTGTGAGTACTGCAAGGAAATACAAGTTGTTAATTGACATCTCTCTCTCCCCCCACCATATCTGCAACAATAATCTAAACACCACAGATCAATGGGTATGTTTACATCAAACCTACTGTTGGGACATATGTCGTATTGTTCAACAAATATTGAAATGTGTTTCTATTAATGTTCCATGTTGAAATATTACCATTGGTGGCCTGTTGCTATCAATGTAACCTGCATGTCGTTGTAATGGCCACTGTGGTTCTATATATGCATGTATTCTGTTTGCTATGCATCTGTTCCAAATCTGTTGTTTTGGGTTAATGGGAATATCTATGCATGCTGTTATAACTAATCCTGGATTGTGTTGACTATTACTAACCCACATATGTTCTAAAACTGTTATCACCATAGCACGTTTGGGAAGACCGGTCCCAGCTGACCCACCTCTCCCACCTCATCTGGCCGTGGCACCAGGCCCCAGCACATCTGAGACCCACCCTGGGACCTCTTTGTCCGCTGGTCCTGCACAACCTTCGGGTGGAACCACCTCAGGGGATGGGGCTTGTCCCCTCTGGGAGTGGGTGTGAACAGGATACTGTCACCCGAAGCCAGGTCCATGGTTTGGTGCATAGCAAGCTCTGAAAGGAGTTTGGAGATCTGCAGCTTGAGGGCCGCATGGTGCAATTAGAGGGTCAGCTTGCCCCTCCTTCTCAGCACCCAGCACAGCCACCTTCAGGGCCATGAAGGTGCAGTGGTGACTGCCCATGGGTGGGGACCTCAGTCCCACTGTTTCCATTTGGGAGCTTATGGGCTTCTGATTTCCAAACTCCCCTCCCCGTCCAAGGTGTTTACCCCCCACATGTGTCATATACTGCCCCTGTATGCTGTCTTGTCTGTTTTCCTACCCAACCTACCTTCCCAAATATACCTACTATCCTTCCCCAACATCCCACTCTCTCCTTAAAAAAAAAGGGCAATCTGTTCCCCACAGAAAATATCTCCCCATACATAGCTGTCCATTTTGCACACGTGTCCACTGGATACATGTAATCTGGTCTAATTGGCTTCACAACACATTACTGTTGTCCTCACCCCTCTCTCAGGGGTTTGAGTGTCCAAATATACCTCCAAATTCAGTATATATGCACAGCTGTTGCTGTAAAAGAAATGGACAGCTATGGAACTCCCCTACAACCGTCCTGCACATCCCGAAGTACTTTCCCTATTGTCTTTCCCTCTTTGTGCCCCCTTTTTCATCACTTTCCTATAATCCCTTTTTTCTTTTCTTTTAAAGAAATTAGCATGGGGGTAAGCAGAGGGTAAGCAATTTTAAGCAGTAGTAAGCGGGATTAAAGCTGTTTGCATGGCACTAAGCAATGCCTACACAGATTAAGCACTTTTCAGGCTGTCTGTAAGCATATAAAACCAGAAGTTAGCATTGCTTACCACCATGCAAACTCGCTTACAACTGCTTAAAAGTGTAGGTTCACCCCAGGAATCATCTCTGTGTCACTGCTGGACAGAGGCACAGCAAACTAATGGGCACAGTATTTTTTAACATAAGGGGTGGCGTAAGCCACAAAACTTTGGGCTAGGCTTATAAATGCCTTAGGGCAGATAGCCTAGTATAAACCTATGAACCTATGAACCTTAATCACCCGCTCACAACTGCTTAAAAGTGCCTTAATCATGCTGTATCCAACAGGCCTTGTTCTGCTCAGCAACAAAATAATCAGCCCTGTCCAGTCTTGAACCCAGGACCCTGTACACCATAGTCAGAGCAATGTACCACTACTCCATCCAAGTTGTACTAGTGAATGTTTTTTTTTAAATATATCATTCAATACAGGTATAGAATACTATGGAACAAACTGTGGAACCAGCATGATTATAATATATAAATATACAAATATAGATGTGTATGGTAATAGATGCATATGAAAAGTGTATACATCAGATATATGTAGCTGTACATACGAAATTACACATATAGAATATGTACATATATATCATAAAATAGTATCATGTGTAGATGTCAAACAAGAAATATACTGATATATCAATATTCATATATAAAAAAATATATATATATAAAATATCTATACAAGGATAAATATATATGAACATATGTACGATACATATATATATATATATATATATATATATACATTTATATATATATATATATATATATATATATACACACACACACGATATATATATATATATATATATATATATATATATATATATATATATATATATATATATATATATATATATATCTGTGCATAACATGTACTGCAGTTATACCCAGCACCATACCTCCCCATCCCTAAGTGCAGGAGATCTGGACAAAGACTGCAAAGGGGGGGGGGGGGGCAATGGACCAACACGCGGGACACAGTGTACATCTTGCATGTATAAATGTAGAATGCCGCTACAGGAACAGGGTGTTTGTCAGCATACATGTTCAGAATGATGTCAATTATGAAACTGCAATGTATGTCATCATATACTTAAAGACATCCCCACATGATCACAGTGATTCACCATAGGAATAAAATGATACTGTTCAACAGACCAGAAATATGGGCAATAAACATGGACAATCTGTAACAATCTGGCCGGCGACAGCTATGCACAGAACAGCTTAGTGCAAGAAAGCATAACCAAGCCTGGCAAAGGGGGGGAGCCATGAAAATGTGGACATATCTGACATACTGGTGTAGATGAGCTGACACATGTGATGCAGTAACACCCTCCTGTCTGTTCCAACATCTATTGAGTGGAATAGCACAAGTCCAAAACCCAGTCACTTCCCAGGAGTTAGTCATGTAAATCTTCACATCCCCCCACTGATGTCAAACATACACAACACTTATGTGGGCCAGGCAACACTACACATCTGTTAAATATCTGACCATAATATCACATTAGGGAAAATACACTGAGCTGCTAGCCATGTCACCAAGCAATATCCAAACTACAAGCAGAATGACACAACTAAAAAGCAATCTTGCTATGGAGAAATACACATGTAATTGCAAATATACCAGGCACTCCAAGGATGTAACAGCACTGAGAAACAGTTCATACAGTATAAGCAGTGTGTGAACCAAACTGTCAGCATGTTTGATACTCACACACTACCCCCACATATAATGGCCCAATACACAGTGTAGTATGATGCCTGACTGTGTTATGGGGCATGTCACAGTCTTACCCTACAAAAATGCAACACTTGATAGAGCACCAGAAACTGGATCCGCATGCAAAGGCAGATAGAAAAGGAAACATAACACTTAAATCTACCCCCCAAGAAATAGCATTCACAATACACTGCTACACAATCCTAACAGTCTGTCAACAATAGCTAGAAATACAAAGACCTCCCAAATGTACATACTCCCAAAGAATGTCCAGGCCTTGTAATCATATATAAGGCCTCTTACACATAAAATGTCTGGCAATCTGATACCTAACTAGGATGATATTACGACTTACGTCACTAAGTAATGATATACCATATCTCTATGCTTTTGACTGCATGATATATGGACACAGTTTGACATACTCGTGGACAGAGGCCTAAACACAGGTCCAGGATGGAGATATTGCTGTTATAAACTGAGAAAGTAGCTGGTGTAGGGCTATTCTTATCCCCCATCATATACAGTGCAAATGTGAACATCCCACACTCTGCTGTGTTCAGCCTTGAATCCTGCCAGTCTGTACAATCCCACTGTCTGCAAACAATATAATCTAGCCAGTCACACTACCCTCCTGTAGACTTTACAAATCACTCTTAATGGTACTTGTCTGTCACAAATAACTCCTGACTCCCCTCCCCACCACACACAACCTTCCTGTACTCTCTCATACACCTCTCCCCTATGCTGCCCATGATTCTTAACTGGTGTTCCCAAGTAGTTAGACATATCAACCTTCCAACCTGTGCGCTCTGCATTGTCACCATTCCTCTATCCCCCACCCCATTCACACACACATGTATTCTTACTTAGTCCTGCTGACCATCATTCCTCCCCACTCCACAACATAACCTCACCTCCCCAGGGTCTCCCCAACCTGTCCCTTAGTCTCACTACAGACCACAATGTCATCTGAAAACTGCACAGTCAACAGGGTCCCCTGTCTGATCATGTCTGTCAACCTGTCCCTCATCACTGAAAATATGAAAAGGCCACACAGCTGACCCCTGATGTACTCCCACCTCCACCTTAAATCCACCTCTCATGTCAAAACCAGAAATCACTGCTGTCACACTAGCCTCCCACATATCCTGTGGTAATTACTGGAAGAGCGTTGCACCACAGGTATTAGTATTTCATCTGAGTATTCAAAACTTGCTAAACAACCAAAATGGCAGAAAGACAGCTTCAAAACAACAGCTTCAATAACAGGCTTTTACCATGTTGAATCCACAATATATGAAATATAGAGCTTTGCTGTTGTAAAAGTCAAGTGGCATTGTAATTCCACAGCTTTAAAACATGTGGATGTCATAAAAACAGAAAAAACAAACATAAAAGTGAAGAACCCTTCTGATGTAAACAATGGACAAGCGCTTTCAGCTTTTTCAAGCCTTCTTCAGATCTAAGATCTTGGATCTGAAGAAGGTTTGAAAAAGCTGAAAGCACTTGTCCATTGTTTACATCATTAGGGCTCTTCACTTTTATGTTCGTTTTTTCTGTTTTTATTATAACGCCACTTGACTTTTACAACAGCAAAGCTCTATATTTCATATATTGTGGATTCAACATGGTAAAAGCCTATTATTGAAGCTGTTGTTTTGAAGCTGTCTTTCTGCCATTTTGGTTGTTTAGCAAGTTTTGAATACTCAGATGAAATACTAATACCTGTGGTGCAACACTCTTCCAATGTTTACATTATTTATTCTGCTGAGTGTTCTTTAGCGGAATTCACTTCTTTTTCTGGATTTGTCACAGACTCCTCTGGCACCCCTGACCTTCACATACAATGCCACAACTACTCTCCAGGCAGCATGTCATATGCTCTCTGTAGGTGCACATAGACATTGTAGATTGTACTTGTGGATCAACATTTGCATCTGTAATGCTCTTACCTGGCATGAAACCATACTGCAAATCATCAATCATCAGCATGTTCTCAACCTAGCTGCCACCACCCTTTACCATTACCTCATCCTGTGACCAATCAATGTTATCCATCACTTGTTACTACAGCTCTGCAGACCATCCTTGTTCAGATAAGTAGTACCTATACATATTCCCCAACATCTCACACATCCTCTCACTTTCCAGGATTACAGTAAGCAATCCAGTTAAAAATACCACTGCCAGGTCTCAGAAACACCTCCTGGCATACACGGGTATCCCACCTGGAACAACAGCCTTTCCACTGTTAAACCCCCTCATAGCTATCCTTACATTCTCCTTGATAATCTGTTGCACCTCTTGATTAACCATACCCACCTCAGCCAACCTTCCCTCCCTCCTTCCCCGATTTCCTCATGGAACAGGCCATCAAAGTGATGTTTCCATATGTTCTAAACACACTCCTAGCTTGTATGTTTCACCCATATTCCTTTATCACCCTTTTGTGCTGCACATCTATGTGCCTCTGTCTAGCCAATAGGTACAAGCCCTATACACCATCTGTGCTGTCCAACATTACATACAACCCCAGACTCCACATCTGTATGTCAGACTCCACATCCATAGCCATGTGAAACACTCTCTTTGCCATGCACCCCATCTCTTTATACTCATGTCTACTCTATACATCTGTCAATCCCACTTCTCCTTTGCCAACACTTTTTTCTGCATTCTCCCCTGTACTTCTTCATTCCACCACCATGTGTGTAGCAGCAGTCACCATCTGGGCAGCATGTCAGCCTGTGTCTGATTGAGCATAGTAGGTCACAGGTGCATTAATGTAATGCTGAGTATGAGTACAAATAGGACACATCCACTGAGGTCAATCGGAAGGCCTTCCCCAAATATGTGTGTGGTCTCACAGGCAACTATCCAACCCACCTTGTAATGGAGGTCAGCCACAGCACATACACAAATACCATAGCTACAGACGACCAGCTTTGGACATGTTTAGGACAAACATCACCACCCTGGCTCAACATCAGTTTAGAAGGATATGCACACCACATACACCCCTACCCTCACCATTATTCAGGTGCAAACTGCCTACTTACACATAATGCTATGCATGTCCATACAATTCTGCTAGGTACAGGAGTATTATATGATGTAATGTTGTGGCTACTGATGCTCATTACTAGTGAGCAGTCTCTGTAAAGAACTATGGACAATGTCTGATGTCCTGTGATGTGTTTTTTCTGTTTATGTCTTTCAGGTGTGATGCAGAGGCTTCCAGCCTATGATGTCCAGGAGACAACAGCCATAACTGAGGCCATCCTGGAACACTACCACATCCTCTTCAATTGGGATCACCAACATCAGCGGGAGAGGACAGCCCTCTGGGAAGACCTCACTTGGGGAACCATGGTCACACATACAAATAGGTCAGGCACAGAGCAACTGACCTGATTTGACATGCACGGCAACCGGCTGCTGCGTTGGCAAGAGACCGTTCCACTACTGGTGGGGGGCAAGTCAGAGAGGCCCCATTTACAGCAATAGAGGAACTCCATGCCAACATGTATATATGTATGGAGATGCATATATGTGGACAAATCTATACATAATACACACACACACACACATATATATATATATATAGAGAGAGAGAGAGAGGGAGAGAGAGATACATCCACATGTATACCCACATATATGCATAGATATATATGTATATATATATATATATATATATATATATATATATATATATATAGAGAGAGAGAGAGAGAGGAAGGTGAATATATATATATATATATATATATATATATATATATATATATATATATATATACACATAAATATACAGAAATATATGATGGCTACAAACACGTAATATGAGGGTCATGCTGCTGCACACTAGACGTCTACATCTGAAAATGCACACACTGGACGTATTCCTTAAAATGGGGAACTATGACATCTGTGCTGTAACAGAGACCTGGTTAAAGGCATTAGGAAGCACCCCTGCACTACTAGCCTATTACCCATTCCACATCTCTTGGCTGCAGAACTGTGAGTGAAGCTCCAAAGGTGGTGGTGTTTCCATATTCATTAAGGAGGCACACACCTCCAGAATGTTGACCATCTTAGGTGTTACAGATCCTGCAGGCATAGGTAACATTGGGTGGAGCCTGCTATAGGTCCACAAACATGTCCCAACACTCAAACTCCATGTTCCTAAACACCCTGGAGGATAATATTGTCCAACCTAACACTCACATACTGGTTGACTTAAACTACCCCAACATTAACTGGGAAAGCTACTCATGTACCAATGCACATGCCCATCACATCGACCTGGTCCTTCCTAAAATGGGTGACTGTTGCTCAACACCAATAGGCAACTCCCCCTTGTTATATCTGAGCACAGATTAATCACCTTTGGAAATCCATGGCCCTCCCATGCCACCCTGCACAGGTAACACCATGAAAAGCCTTTCCAATGCTGAATATGGCCTCATAACAACAGAGGTGGCTAACCTCACAGCAACCATGCAAATGGAGACTAGGTGCATGACAGCTGAATCAAACAACAATGCACTATGAACATGCACACAAATGCATGGGTACTGCCATACTCACTACCACCAGGACCCTCACCTCCAATAAAAGGAAGCTGATCTGGTGATCCCCTGCCATACAGACACTGTACAACAGAAGGAGGGAACCGATATGGAATAACATAAAGTTCCAAGACTGGAAATCAACCCTTATCAGCCTCAACTGAAGGTTGAGATCCCTCATCAAATACTACAAAGTTAGCTGTGAGAACAGAATTTGAGCACATAGGGAAGACAACCACAAGGTCTCATACAGTTATGTTAAGAATCTCCATGGCAATAGCATGATTTGTTCTGAGCTACAAGACAACGGAACCTCCCAGACTGAGCCAACAAATACTGCCAATATACTGGCTGGCATCTTGAGTGCAAGCATTACCCCTCACCCCCCCAAGGACCAATCACAATACCAGTACACCACCAAGCACCCAGTAGTACTGCAGTGGGTTCCTACTGAAACATCAAATTTTCAATTGTTCGAATCACTAAAGGTCGACCTTCAATGATTGAACAATTAAAAATTCGAAATGTTCAAAATAATCATCATCTTTCGGCTGTTCCCATTAGGGGTCACCACAGTGGATCATCTGTTTCCATTTCTTCCTGTCCTCTGCATCTTGCTCTGTCACACCAACCACCTGCATGTCCTCTCTCACCACATCCATAAACCTTATCTCAGGCTTTCCTCTTTTCCTGTTACCTGGTAGCTTCATCCTTAGCATCTTTTTCCCAATATACTCAGCATCCCTCCTCAGCACATGTCCAAACCAATGTAATCTTGCCTCTCTTGCTTTGTCTCTGAACCTTCCAACCTGGGCTGACCCTCTAATATACTTATTCCTAATCCTGTCCACCCTCATCTCACCCAGTGCAAACCTTAATATCTTTAACTCTGCAAAATCCAGCTCTAACTTCTGGCTTTTTGTCAATGCCACTGTCTCCAACCCATATAACATAGCTGGTCTCACTACCATCTTGTAGACCTTCCCTTTCACTCTTACTGGTACTCGTCTGTCACAAATCACTCCTGACACTCTTCTCCACTCAGTCCATCCTGCCTGTACTCTCTTCTTCACCTCTCTTCCACACTCACCATTACTCTGAACTATTAATCCCAAGTATTTAAACTCATCCACCTTCACCACCTCTACTCCTTGCATCCTCACCATTTCTCTATCCTCCCTCTCATTCACACACATATATTCTGTCTTAGTCCTGCTGACCTTCATTCCTCTTCTCTCTAGAGCATATCTCCATCTCTCCAGGGTCTCCTCCACCTGTTCCATACTATCACAACAGATCACAATGTCATCTGCAAACATCATAGTCCATGAGGTCTCCTGTCTGATCTTGTCTGTCAACCTGTCCATCACCATTGCAAATAGGAAAGGGCTCAGAGCTGATCCTTGATGTAATCCCACCTCCACCTTAAACGCATCTGTTACTCCCACCGCAGACCTTACCGCTGTCACACTACCATCATACATATCCTGTACCACTCTTACATACTTCTCTGACACTCCCAACTTCCTCATACACTACCACAACTCCTCTCTAGGCACCCTGTCATGTGCTTTCTCTAAGTCTACAAAAACACAATGCAACTCCTTCTGACCTTCTCTGTACTTCTCCATCAACACTCTCAAAGCAAACATCGCATCTGTAGTGCTCTTTCCCAGCATGAAACCATACTGATGATCTGTTCAAAATGAACATAAAAAAAAAAGAAAAAGTAAAAGGTGTAGGCAGGGGGCAAGCGCCCCTGCACCACCCACACTCCCTGCTACTTAAATATACCAACTCCAAGTTCATGTTACTGTTTAGGAAAGGGAACTCTTCCCTTTCTGCACTGTAGTGCATTCAAGTGCGATCTCAGAGTTGGTATATTTAAGTATCAGGGGGGTGGGGGATGCAGGGGTGCTTGTTTTTTTTTTTTTTTTTGTTTTTTTAATTTCGAAGTTACGGAACTTCAATCATATGGTGTCAACCATATGGTATTTGAAGTTCCGTCACTTTGATTTTCTAATAGGTAACCTACTGCAGCACAGGCAAGGAAATGGGGCAAGGAC